>NW_026890212.1:0-57500 GCF_963514075.1 Conger conger | reverse complement strand
CGCAGGTTTGAGAAACACTGGATTCTCAAACTTAGCACTCTATTTCCAAGAGGACTAAATCAACGCACATAGAGCACCGACACAAGAGGGACCAAATTCTTCCTACTTAAAGGCTTCAGTACCCTGAATGGCCAGTGCAAACTTTTATTTCCCAAGAGGCCCTAATATGGGACAACTTGGGAAATAAAGATTTCTTACTTACCTAACCCTAACCCTAACCCTAACCCTAACCCTAACCCTAACCCTAACCCTAACCCTAACCCTAACCCCTAACCCTAACCCTAACCCTAACCCTAACCCTAACCCTAACCCTAACCCTAACCCTAACCCTAAACCCTAACCCTAACCCCTAACCCCTAACCCCTAAACCCTAACCCTAACCCCTAACCCCTAACCCCTAACCCTAACCCTAACCCCTAACCCTACCCCTGAGCCCAACCCCCACCCCCACCCTACAGAGAGTCATCCTGTCCACTTGGATTAACAACAAGGACCAGCACCCTAAAAAAACAGCAATAAAGGGCCTTTAACTTGCGGCGGGAGGGCTTAAGAGTGGGCCCCCGCGAGTCGGGTGGAGAGCCGGGTGTGGAGAGGAGTAGCGGAGGTTCCCAGTCAGAGTGGGAGTGGAGGTTCCTGGGCAGAGTGGGACTGGAAGTGCCCAGGCTGAGTGGAGTGAATGTGCCCTGGCTGAGTGGAGTGAATGTGCCCAGGCTGAGTGGAGTGAATGTGCCCAGGCTGAGTGGAGTGAATGTGCCCAGGCTGAGTGGAGAGAATGTGCCCAGGCTGAGTGGATTGGAGGTGCCCAGGCTGAGTGGAGTGCAGGTTCCCAGGCAGAGTGGGACTGGAAGTGCCCAGGCTGAGTGGAGTGAATGTGCCCAGGCTGAGTGGAGTGAATGATGCCAGGCTGAATGGGAGTCAATGTGCCTAGACAGAGTGGAGTGAATGTGCCCAGGCTGAGTGGAGTGGAGGTGCCCAGGCTGAGTGGAGTTGGGGTTCCCAGGCAGAGAGGGACTGGAAGTGCCCTGGCTGAGTGGAGTGAATGTGCCCAGGCTGCGTGGAGTGGAGGTTCCCAGGCTGAGTGGAGTGCAGGCTCCCAGCAGAGTGGGACTGGAAGTGCCCAGGCTGAGTGGAGTGAATGTGCCCAGGCTGAGTGGAGTGAATGTGCCCAGGCAGAGTGGAGTGAATGTGCCCAGGCTGAGTGGAGTGGAGGTGCCCAGGCTGAGTGGAGTGCAGGTTCCCAGGCAGAGTGGGACTGGAAGGGCCCAGGCTGAGTGGAGTGAATGTGCCCAGGCTGAATGGAGTGGAGGTGCCCAGGCTGAGTGGAGTGCAGGTTCCCAGGCAGAGTGGGATTGGAAGTGCCCAGGCTGAGTGGAGTGAATGTGCCCAGGCTGAGTGGAGTGGAGGTGCCCAGGCTGAATGGAGTTGGGGTTCCCTGGCAGAGTGGAACTGGAAGTGCCAACGGTGAGTGGAGTGAATGTGCCCAGGCTGAGTGGAGTGGAGGTGCCCAGGCTGAGTGGAGTTGGGGTTCCCTGGCAGAGTGGGACTGGAAGTGCCAACGCTGAGTGGAGTGAATGTGCCCAGGCTGAGTGGAGTGGAGGTGCCCAGGCTGAGTGGAGTGCTGGTTCCCAGGCAGAGTGGGATTGGAAGTGCCCAGGCTGAGTGGAGTGCAGGTGCCCAGGCTGAGAGGAGTGCAGGTTCCCAGGCAGAGTGGGATTGGAAGTGCCCAGGCTGAGTGGAGTGAATGTGCCCAGGCTGCGTGGAGTGGACGTGCCCAGGCCGAGTGGAGTGCAGGTTCCCAGCAGAGTGGGACTGGAAGTGCCCAGGCTGAGTGGAGTGAATGTGCCCAGGCTGAGTGGAGTGAATGTGCCCAGGCAGAGTGGAGTGAATGTGCCCAGGCTGAGTGGAGTGGAGGTGCCCAGGCTGAGTGGAGTGCAGGTTCCCAGGCAGAGTGGGACTGGAAGGGCCCAGGCTGAGTGGAGTGAATGTGCCCAGGCTGAATGGAGTGGAGGTGCCCAGGCTGAGTGGAGTGCAGGTTCCCAGGCAGAGTGGGATTGGAAGTGCCCAGGCTGAGTGGAGTGAATGTGCCCAGGCTGAGTGGAGTGGAGGTGCCCAGGCTGAATGGAGTTGGGGTTCCCTGGCAGAGTGGAACTGGAAGTGCCAACGGTGAGTGGAGTGAATGTGCCCAGGCTGAGTGGAGTGGAGGTGCCCAGGCTGAGTGGAGTTGGGGTTCCCTGGCAGAGTGGGACTGGAAGTGCCAACGCTGAGTGGAGTGAATGTGCCCAGGCTGAGTGGAGTGGAGGTGCCCAGGCTGAGTGGAGTGCTGGTTCCCAGGCAGAGTGGGATTGGAAGTGCCCAGGCTGAGTGGAGTGCAGGTGCCCAGGCTGAGAGGAGTGCAGGTTCCCAGGCAGAGTGGGATTGGAAGTGCCCAGGCTGAGTGGAGTGAATGTGCCCAGGCTGAGTGGAGTGGACGTGCCCAGGCCGAGTGGAGTGCAGGTTCCCAGGCAGAGTGGGACTGGAAGTGCCCAGGCGGAGTGGAGTGAATGTGCCCAGGCTGAATGGGAGTCAATGTGCCTAGACAGAGTGGAGTGAATGTGCCCGGCCGCCGGAGCCCGAAACGTGCGTTTCCCCATTGCCTTGAATGGGCGCGGAGAGAGGGGGGCGCTTTTTGGCTTGTGGCGCGGGCACCGTTGCGCCAAAGCGTCCAGTGTCACACCTCCCCGTGCTCGGGGCGGCCCCTTGGAGCTAACTGGCTGGGTCTGGAGGGGCTGCGAGGCCGCCCAGGAGAACGGGTCCAAACCGCGTTCCGATCGGACGAGAATTGAGGGCGCGACACAGTTCCGCGGTTCACTTTCCGCCCGGGCAAAAGGCCTATTACTTGCGGCGGGAGGGCTTAAGAGTGGGCCCCCGCAAGTCGGGTGGAGAGCCGGGTGTGGAGAGGAGTAGCGGAGTTTCCCAGTCAGAGTGGGAGTGGAGGTTCCTGGGCAGAGTGGGACTGGAAGTGCCCAGGCTGAGTGGAGTGAATGTGCCCTGGCTGAGTGGAGTGAATGTGGCCAGGCTGAGTGGAGTGGAGGTGCCCAGGCTGAGTGGAGTGCAGGCACCCAGGCAGAGTGGGATTGGAAGTGCCCAGGCTGAGTGGAGTGAATGTGCCCAGGCTGAGTGGAGTGGAGGTGCCCAGGCCGAGTGGAGTGCAGGTTCCCAGGCAGAGTGGGACTGGAAGTGCCCAGGCTGAGTGGAGTGAATGTGCCCAGGCTGAGTGGAGTGGAGGTGCCCAGGCTGAGTGGAGTTGGGGTTCCCTGGCAGAGTGGGAATGGACGTGCCAAGGCTGAGTGGAGTGAATGTGCCCAGGCTGAGTGGAGTGGAGATGCCCAGGCCGAGTGGAGTGCAGGTTCCCAGGCAGAGTGTGACTGAAAGTGCCCAGGCTGAGTGGAGTGAATGTGCCCAGGCTGAATGGAGTGGAGGTGCCCAGGCTGAGTGGAGGTGCCCAGGCTGAGTGGAGTGCAGGTTCCCAGGCAGAGTGGGATTGGAAGTGCCCAGGCTGAGTGGAGTGAATGTGCCCAGGCTGAGTGGAGTGAATGTACCCAGGCTGAGTGGAGTGGAGGTGCCCAGGCTGAGTGGAGTGCAGGTTCCCAGGCAGAGTGGGATTGGAAGTGCCCTGGCTGAGTGGAGTGAATGTGCCCAGGCTGAGTGGAGTGGAGGTGCCAAGGCTGAGTGGAGTTGGGGTTCCCTGGCAGAGTGGGACTGGAAGTGCCAAGGCTGAGTGGAGTGAATGTACCCAGGCTGAGTGGAGTGGAGGTGCCCAGGCTGAGTGGAGTGCTGGTTCCCAGGCAGAGTGGGATTGGAAGTTCCCAGGCTGAGTGGAGTGAATGTCCCCAGGCTGAGTGGATTGCATGTGCCCAGGCTGAGTGGAGTGCAGGTTCCCTGGCAGAGTGGGATTGGAAGTGCCCAGGCTGAGTGGAGTGAATGTGCCCAGGCTGAGTGGAGTGGAGGTGCCCAGGCCGAGTGGAGTGCAGGTTCCCAGGCAGAGTGGGACTGGAAGTGCCCAGGCGGAGTGGAGGGAATGTGCCCAGGCTGAATGGGAGTCAATGTGCCTAGACAAAGTGGAGTGAATGTGCCCGGCCGCCGAGCCCGAAACGTGCGTTTCCCCATTGCCTTGAATGGGCGCGGAGAGAGGGGGGCGCTTTTTGGCTCGTGGCGCGGGCACCGTTGCGCCAAAGCGTCAAGTGTCACCCCTCCCCGTGCTCGGGGCGGCCCCTTGGAGCTAACTGGCTGGGTCTGGAGGGGCTGCGAGGCCGCCCAGGAGAACGGGTCCAAACCGCGTTCCGATCGGACGAGAATTGAGGGCGGGACACAGTTCCGCGGTTCACTTTCCGCCCGGGCAAAGGGCCTATAACTTGCGGCGGGAGGGCTTAAGAGTGGGCCCCCGCGAGTCGGGTGGAGAGCCGGGTGTGGAGAGGAGTAGCGGAGGTTCCCAGTCAGAGTGGGAGTGGAGGTTCCTGGGCAGAGTGGGACTGGAAGTGCCCAGGCTGAGTGGAATGAATGTGCCCTGGCTGAGTGGAGTGAATGTGGCCAGGCTGAGTGGAGTGGAGGTGCCCAGGCTGAGTGGAGTGCTGGTTCCCAGGCAGAGTGGGATTGGAAGTTCGCAGGCTGAGTGGAGTGAATGTCCCCAGGCTGAGTGGATTGCATGTGCCCAGGCTGAGTGGAGTGCAGGTTCCCTGGCAGAGTGGGATTGGAAGTGCCCAGGCTGAGTGGAGTGAATGTGCCCAGGCTGACTGGCGTGGAGGTGCCCAGGCCGAGTGGAGTGCAGGTTCCCAGGCAGAGTGGGACTGGAAGTGCCCAGGCGGAGTGGAGTGAATGTGCCCAGGCTGAATGGGAGTCAATGTGCCTAGACAGAGTGGAGTGAATTTGCCCGGCCGCCGGAGCCCGAAACGTTCCTTTTCCCCATTGCCTTGAATGGGCGCGGAGAGAGGGGGGCGCTTTTTGGCTCGTGGCGCGGGCACCGTTGCGCCAAAGCGTCAAGTGTCACACCTCCCCGTGCTCGGGGCGGCCCCTTGGAGCTAACTTGCTTGGTCTGGAGGGGCTGCGAGACCGCCCAGGAGAACGGGTCCAAACCGCGTTCCGATCGGACGAGAATTGAGGGCGGGACACAGTTCCGCGGTTCACGTTCCGCCCGGGCAAAGGGCCTATAACTTGCGGCGGGAGGGCTTAAGAGTGGGCCCCCGCGAGTCGGGTGGAGAGCCGGGTGTGGAGAGGAGTAGCGGAGGTTCCCAGTCAGAGTGGGAGTGGAGGTTCCTGGGCAGAGTGGGACTGGAAGTGCCCAGGCTGAGTGGAGTGAATGTGCCCTGGCTGAGTGGAGTGAATGTACCCAGGCTGAATGGAGTGGAGGTGTCCAGGCTGAGTGGAGTTTGGGTTCCCTTGCAGAGTGGGACTGGAAGTGCCAACGGTGAGTGGAGTGAATGTGCCCAGGCTGAGTGGAGTTGGGGTTCCCTGGCAGAGTGGGACTGGAAGTGCCAACGCTGAGTGGAGTGAATGTGCCCAGGCTGAGTGGAGTGGAGGTGCCCAGGCTGAGTGGAGTGCTGGTTCCCAGGCAGAGTGGGATTGGAAGTGCCCAGGCTGAGTGGAGTAATGTACCCAGGCTGAGTGGAGTGCAGGTGCCCAGGCTGAGTGGAGTGGAGGTGCCCAGGCTGAGTGGAGTTGGGGTTCCCAGGCAGAGTGGGATTGGAAGTGCCCAGGCGGAGTGGAGTGAATGTGCCCAGGCTGAATGGGAGTCAATGTGCCTAGACAGAGTGGAGTGAATGTGCCCGGCCGCCGGAGCCCGAAACGTGTGTTTCCCCATTGCCTTGAATGGGAGCGGAGAGAGGGGGGCGCTTTTCGGCTCGTGGCGCGGGCACCGTTGCGCCAAAGCGTCAAGTGTCACACCTCCCCGTGCTCGGGGCGGCCCCTTGGAGCTAACTGGCTGGGTCTGGAGGGGCTGCGAGGCCGCCCAGGAGAACGGGTCCAAACCGCGTTCCGATCGGACGAGAATTGAGGGCGGGACACAGTTCCGCGGTTCACTTTCCGCCCGGGTAAAGGGCCTATAACTTGCGGCGGGAGGGCTTAAGAGTGGGCCCCCGCGAGTCGGGTGGAGAGCCGGGTGTGGAGAGGAGTAGCGGAGGTTCCCAGTCAGAGTGGGAGTGGAGGTTCCTGGGCAGAGTGGGACTGGAAGTGCCCAGGCTGAGTGGAGTGAATGTGCCCTGGCTGAGTGGAGTGAATATGCCCAGGCTGAGTGGAGTGGAGGTGCCCAGGCTGAGTAGAGTGCAGGCACCCAGGCAGAGTGGGATTGGAAGTGCCCAGGCTGAGTGGAGTGAATGTGCCCAGGCTGAGTGGAGTGGAGGTGCCCAGGCCGAGTGGAGTGCAGGTTCCCAGGCAGAGTGGGACTGGAAGTGCCCAGGCTGAGTGGAGTGAATGTGCCCAGGCTGAGTGGAGTGGAGGTGCCCAGGCTGAGTGAAGTTGGGGTTCCGTGGCAGAGTGGGACTGGAAGTGCCAAGGCTGAGTGGAGTGAATGTGCCCAAGCTGAGTGGAGTAGAGGTGCCCAGACCGAGTGGAGTGCAGGTTCCCCGGCAGAGTGGGACTGAAAGTGCCAAGGCTGAGTGGAGTGAATGTGCCCAGGCTGAATGGAGTGGAGGTGCCCAGGCTGAGTGGAGTGCAGGTTCCCTGGCAGAGTGGGATTGGAAGTGCCCAGGCTGAGTGGAGTGAATGTGCCCAGGCTGAGTGGAGTGGAGGTGCCCTGGCTGAGTGGAGTTGGGGTTCCCTGGCAGAGTGGGACTGGAAGTGCCAAGGCTGAGTGGAGTTAATGTACCCAGGCTGAGTGGAGTGGAGGTGCCCAGGCTGAGTGGAGTGCAGGTTCCCAGCAGAGTGGGACTGGAAGTGCCCAGGCTGAGTGGAGTGAATGTGCCCAGGCTGAGTGGAGTGAATGTGCCCAGCCAGAGTGGAGTGAATGTGCCCAGGCTGAGTGGAGTGGAGGTGCCCAGGCTGAGTGGAGTGCAGGTTCCCAGGCAGAGTGGGATTGGAAGTGCCCAGGCTGAGTGGAGTGAATGTGCCCAGGCTGAGTGGAGTGGAGGTGCCCAGGCCGAGTGGAGTGCAGGTTCACCGGCAGAGTGGGACTGGAAGTGCCCAGGCTGAGTGGAGTGAATGTGCCCAGGCTGAATGGGAGTCAATGTGCCTAGACAGAGTGGAGTGAATGTGCCCAGGCTGAGTGGAGTGGAGGTGCCCAGGCTGAGTAGAGTGCAGGCACCCAGGCAGAGTGGGATTGGAAGTGCCCAGGCTGAGTGGAGTGAATGTGCCCAGGCTGAGTGGAGTGGAGGTGCCCAGGCCGAGTGGAGTGCAGGTTCCCAGGCAGAGTGGGACTGGAAGTGCCCAGGCTGAGTGGAGTGAATGTGCGCAGGCTGAGTGGAGTGGAGGTGCCCAGGCTGAGTGGAGTTGGGGTTCCGTGGCAGAGTGGTACTGGAAGTGCCAAGGCTGAGTGGAGTGAATGTGCCCAAGCTGAGTGGAGTAGAGGTGCCCAGGCCGAGTGGAGTGCAGGTTCCCCGGCAGAGTGGGACTACAAGTGCCAAGGCTGAGTGGAGTGAATGTGCCCAGGCTGAATGGAGTGGAGGTGCCCAGGCTGAGTGGAGTGCAGGTTCCCTGGCAGAGTGGGATTGGAAGTGCCCAGGCTGAGTGGAGTGAATGTGCCCAGGCTGAGTGGAGTGGAGGTGCCCTGGCTGAGTGGAGTTGGGGTTCCCTGGCAGAGTGGGACTGGAAGTGCCAAGGCTGAGTGGAGTTAATGTACCCAGGCTGAGTGGAGTGGAGGTGCCCAGGCTGAGTGGAGTGCAGGTTCCCAGCAGAGTGGGACTGGAAGTGCCCAGGCTGAGTGGAGTGAATGTGCCCAGGCTGAGTGGAGTGAATGTGCCCAGCCAGAGTGGAGTGAATGTGCCCAGGCTGAGTGGAGTGGAGGTGCCCAGGCTGAGTGGAGTGCAGGTTCCCAGGCAGAGTGGGATTGGAAGTGCCCAGGCTGAGTGGAGTGAATGTGCCCAGGCTGAGTGGAGTGGAGGTGCCCAGGCCGAGTGGAGTGCAGGTTCACCGGCAGAGTGGGACTGGAAGTGCCCAGGCTGAGTGGAGTGAATGTGCCCAGGCTGAATGGGAGTCAATGTGCCTAGACAGAGTGGAGTGAATGTGCCCAGGCTGAGTGGAGTGGAGGTGCCCAGGCTGAGTGGAGTTGGGGTTCCCAGGCAGAGAGGGACTGGAAGTGCCCTGGCTGAGTGGAGTGAATGTGCCCTGGCTGCGTGGAGTGGAGGTTCCCAGGCTGAGTGGAGTGCAGGTTCCCAGCAGAGTGGGACTGGAAGTGCTGCGAGGCCGCCCAGGAGAACGGGTCCAAACCGCATTCCGATCGGACTAGAATTGAGGGCGGGACACAGTTCCGCGGTTCACTTTCCGCCGGGGCAAAGGGCCTATAACTTGCGGCGGGAGGGCTTAAGAGTGGGCCCCCGCGAGTCGGGTGGAGAGCCGGGTGTGGAGAGGAGTAGCGGAGGTTCCCAGTCAGAGTGGGAGTGGAGGTTCCTGGGCAGAGTGGGACTGGAAGTGCCCAGGCTGAGGGGAGTGAATGTGACCTGGCTGAGTGGAGTGAATGTGCCCAGGCTGAGTGGAGTGAATGTGCCCAGGCTGAGTGGAGTGAATGTGCCCAGGCTGAGTGGAGTGAATGTTCCCAGGCTGAGTGGATTGGAGGTGCCCAGGCTGAGTGGAGTGCAGGTTCCCAGGCAGAGTGGGACTGGAAGTGCCCAGGCTGAGTGGAGTGAATGTGCCCAGGCTGAGTGGAGTGAATGATCCCAGGCTGAATGGGAGTCAATGTGCCTAGACAGAGTGGAGTGAATGTGCCCAGGCTGAGTGGAGTGGAGGTGCCCAGGCTGAGTGGAGTTGGGGTTCCCAGGCAGAGAGGGACTGGAAGTGCCCTGGCTGAGTGGAGTGAATGTGCCCAGGCAGCGTGGAGTGGAGGTTCCCAGGCTGAGTGGAGTGCAGGTTCCCAGCAGAGTGGGACTGGAAGTGCCCAGGCTGAGTGGAGTGAATGTGCCCAGACTGAGTGGAGTGAATGTGCCCAGGCAGAGTGGAGTGAAAGTGCCCAGGCTGAGTGGGAGTCAATGTGCCCAGGCTGAGTGGGACTGAATGAGCCCAGGCTGAGTGGAGTGAATGTGCCCAGGCTGAGTGGAGTGAATGTACCCAGGCTGAATGGAGTGGAGGTGTCCAGGCTGAGTGGAGTTTGGGTTCCCTTGCAGAGTGGGACTGGAAGTGCCAACGGTGAGTGGAGTGAATGTGCCCAGGCTGAGTGGAGTTGGGGTTCCCTGGCAGAGTGGGACTGGAAGTGCCAACGCTGAGTGGAGTGAATGTGCCCAGGCTGAGTGGAGTGGAGGTGCCCAGGCTGAGTGGAGTGCTGGTTCCCAGGCAGAGTGGGATTGGAAGTGCCCAGGCTGAGTGGAGTAATGTACCCAGGCTGAGTGGAGTGCAGGTGCCCAGGCTGAGTGGAGTGGAGGTGCCCAGGCTGAGTGGAGTTGGGGTTCCCAGGCAGAGTGGGATTGGAAGTGCCCAGGCTGAGTGGAGTGAATGTACCCAGGCTGAGTGGAGTGGAGGTGCCCAGGCTGAGTGGAGTGCTGGTTCCCAGGCAGAGTGGGATTGGAAGTTCCCAGGCTGAGTGGAGTGAATGTCCCCAGGCTGACTGGAGAGAATGTGCCCAGGCTGAGTGGAGTGCAGGTTCCCAGGCAGAGTGGGACTGGAAGTGCCCAGGCTGAGTGGAGTGAATGTGCCCAGGCTGAGTGGAGTGAATGTTCCCAGGCTGAATGGGAGTGAATGTGCCTAGACAGAGTGGAGTGAATGTGCCCAGGCTGAGTGGAGTGGAGGTGCCCAGGCTGAGTGGAGTTGGGGTTCCCAGGCAGAGAGGGACTGGAAGTGCCCTGGCTGAGTGGAGTGAATGTGCCCAGGCTGCGTGGAGTGGAGGTTCCCAGGCTGAGTGGAGTGCAGGTTCCCAGCAGAGTGGGATTGGAAGTACCAAGGCTTAGTGGAGTGGAGGTGCCCAGGCTCAGTGGAGTGCAGGTTCCCAGGCAGAGTGGGATTGGAAGTGCCCAGGCTTAGTGGAGTGGAGGTGCCCAGGCCGAGTGGAGTGCAGGTTCCCAGGCAGAGTGGGATTGGAAGTGCCCAGGCTGAGTGGAGTGAATGTGCCCAGGCTGAGTGGAGTGGACGTGCCCAGGCCGAGTGGAGTGCAGGTTCCCAGGCAGAGTGGGACTGGAAGTGCCCAGGCGGAGTGGAGTGAATGTGCCCAGGCTGAATGGGAGTCAATGTGCCTAGACAGAGTGGAGTGAATGTGCCCGGCCGCCGGAGCCCGAAACGTGCGTTTCCCCATTGCCTTGAATGTGCGCGGAGAGAGGGGGGCGCTTTTTGGCTCGTGGCGCGGGCACCGTTGCGCCAAAGCGTCAAGTGTCACACCTCCCCGTGCTCGGGGCGGCCCCTTGGAGCTAACTGGCTGGGTCTGGAGGGGCTGCGAGGCCGCCCAGGAGAACGGGTCCAAACCGCGTTCCGATCGGACGAGAATTGAGGGCGCGACACAGTTCCGCGGTTCACTTTCCGCCCGGGCAAAAGGCCTATAACTTGCGGCGGGAGGGCTTAAGAGTGGGCCCCCGCAAGTCGGGTGGAGAGCCGGGTGTGGAGAGGAGTAGCGGAGTTTCCCAGTCAGAGTGGGAGTGGAGGTTCCTGGGCAGAGTGGGACTGGAAGTGCCCAGGCTGAGTGGAGTGAATGTGCCCTGGCTGAGTGGAGTGAATGTGGCCAGGCTGAGTGGAGTGGAGGTGCCCAGGCTGAGTGGAGTGCAGGCACCCAGGCAGAGTGGGATTGGAAGTGCCCAGGCTGAGTGGAGTGAATGTGCCCAGGCTGAGTGGAGTGGAGGTGCCCAGGCCGAGTGGAGTGCAGGTTCCCAGGCAGAGTGGGACTGGAAGTGCCCAGGCTGAGTGGAGTGAATGTGCCCAGGCTGAGTGGAGTGGAGGTGCCCAGGCTGAGTGGAGTTGGGGTTCCCTGGCAGAGTGGGAATGGACGTGCCAAGGCTGAGTGGAGTGAATGTGCCCAGGCTGAGTGGAGTGGAGATGCCCAGGCCGAGTGGAGTGCAGGTTCCCAGGCAGAGTGTGACTGAAAGTGCCCAGGCTGAGTGGAGTGAATGTGCCCAGGCTGAATGGAGTGGAGGTGCCCAGGCTGAGTGGAGGTGCCCAGGCTGAGTGGAGTGCAGGTTCCCAGGCAGAGTGGGATTGGAAGTGCCCAGGCTGAGTGGAGTGAATGTGCCCAGGCTGAGTGGAGTGAATGTACCCAGGCTGAGTGGAGTGGAGGTGCCCAGGCTGAGTGGAGTGCAGGTTCCCAGGCAGAGTGGGATTGGAAGTGCCCTGGCTGAGTGGAGTGAATGTGCCCAGGCTGAGTGGAGTGGAGGTGCCAAGGCTGAGTGGAGTTGGGGTTCCCTGGCAGAGTGGGACTGGAAGTGCCAAGGCTGAGTGGAGTGAATGTACCCAGGCTGAGTGGAGTGGAGGTGCCCAGGCTGAGTGGAGTGCTGGTTCCCAGGCAGAGTGGGATTGGAAGTTCCCAGGCTGAGTGGAGTGAATGTCCCCAGGCTGAGTGGATTGCATGTGCCCAGGCTGAGTGGAGTGCAGGTTCCCTGGCAGAGTGGGATTGGAAGTGTCCAGGCTGAGTGGAGTGAATGTGCCCAGGCTGAGTGGAGTGGAGGTGCCCAGGCCGAGTGGAGTGCAGGTTCCCAGGCAGAGTGGGACTGGAAGTGCCCAGGCGGAGTGGAGGGAATGTGCCCAGGCTGAATGGGAGTCAATGTGCCTAGACAGAGTGGAGTGAATGTGCCCGGCCGCCGGAGCCCGAAACGTGCGTTTCCCCATTGCCTTGAATGGGCGCGGAGAGAGGGGGGCGCTTTTTGGCTCGTGGCGCGGGCACCGTTGCGCCAAAGCGTCAAGTGTCACCCCTCCCCGTGCTCGGGGCGGCCCCTTGGAGCTAACTGGCTGGGTCTGGAGGGGCTGCGAGGCCGCCCAGGAGAACGGGTCCAAACCGCGTTCCGATCGGACGAGAATTGAGGGCGGGACACAGTTCCGCGGTTCACTTTCCGCCCGGGCAAAGGGCCTATAACTTGCGGCGGGAGGGCTTAAGAGTGGGCCCCCGCGAGTCGGGTGGAGAGCCGGGTGTGGAGAGGAGTAGCAGAGGTTCCCAGTCAGAGTGGGAGTGGAGGTTCCTGGGCAGAGTGGGACTGGAAGTGCCCAGGCTGAGTGGAATGAATGTGCCCTGGCTGAGTGGAGTGAATGTGGCCAGGCTGAGTGGAGTGGAGGTGCCCAGGCTGAGTGGAGTGCTGGTTCCCAGGCAGAGTGGGATTGGAAGTTCGCACGCTGAGTGGAGTGAATGTCCCCAGGCTGAGTGGATTGCATGTGCCCAGGCTGAGTGGAGTGCAGGTTCCCTGGCAGAGTGGGATTGGAAGTGCCCAGGCTGAGTGGAGTGAATGTGCCCAGGCTGACTGGGGTGGAGGTGCCCAGGCCGAGTGGAGTGCAGGTTCCCAGGCAGAGTGGGACTGGAAGTGCCCAGGCGGAGTGGAGTGAATGTGCCCAGGCTGAATGGGAGTCAATGTGCCTAGACAGAGTGGAGTGAATTTGCCCGGCCGCCGGAGCCCGAAACGTTCCTTTTCCCCATTGCCTTGAATGGGCGCGGAGAGAGGGGGGCGCTTTTTGGCTCGTGGCGCGGGCACCGTTGCGCCAAAGCGTCAAGTGTCACACCTCCCCGTGCTCGGGGCGGCCCCTTGGAGCTAACTTGCTGGGTCTGGAGGGGCTGCGAGACCGCCCAGGAGAACGGGTCCAAACCGCGTTCCGATCGGATGAGAATTGAGGGCGGGACACAGTTCCGCGGTTCACGTTCCGCCCGGGCAAAGGGCCTATAACTTGCGGCGGGAGGGCTTAAGAGTGGGCCCCCGCGAGTCGGGTGGAGAGCCGGGTGTGGAGAGGAGTAGCGGAGGTTCCCAGTCAGAGTGGGAGTGGAGGTTCCTGGGCAGAGTGGGACTGGAAGTGCCCAGGCTGAGTGGAGTGAATGTGCCCTGGCTGAGTGGAGTGAATGTGGCCAGGCTGAGTGGAGTGGAGGCACCCAGGCAGAGTGGGATTGGAAGTGCCCAGGCTGAGTGGAGAGAATATGCCCAGGCTGAGTGGATTGGAGGTGCCCAGGCTGAGTGGAGTGCAGGTTCCCAGGCAGAGTGGGACTGGAAGTGCCCAGTCTGAGTGGAGTGAATGTGCCCAGGCTGAGTGGAGTGAATGATCCCAGGCTGAATGGGAGTCAATGTGCCTAGACAGAGTGGAGTGAATGTGCCCAGGCTGAGTGGAGTGGAGGTGCCCAGGCTGAGTGGAGTTGGGGTTCCCAGGCAGAGAGGGACTGGAAGTGCCCTGGCTGAGTGGAGTGAATGTGCCCAGGCTGCGTGGAGTGGAGGTTCCCAGGCTGAGTGGAGTGCAGGCTCCCAGCAGAGTGGGACTGGAAGTGCCCAGGCTGAGTGGAGTGAATGTACCCAGGCTGAGTGGAGTGAATGTTCCCAGGCAGAGTGGAGTGAATGTGCCCAGGCTGAGTCGAGTGGAGGTGCCCAGGCTGAGTGGAGTGCAGGTTCCCAGGCAGAGTGGGACTGGAAGTGCCCAGGCTGAGTGGAGTGAATGTGCCCAGGCTGAATGGAGTGGAGGTGCCCAGGCTGAGTGGAGTGCAGGTTCCCAGGCAGAGTGGGATTGGAAGTGCCCAGGCTGAGTGGAGTGAATGTACCCAGGCTGAGTGGAGTGGAGGTTCCCAGGCTGAGTGGAGTTGGGGTTCCCTGGCAGAGTGGAACTGGAAGTGCCAACGGTGAGTGGAGTGAATGTGCCCAGGCTGAGTGGAGTGGAGGTGCCCAGGCTGAGTGGAGTTGGGGTTCCCTGGCAGAGTGGGACTGGAAGTGCCAAGGCTGAGTGGAGTGAATGTACCCAGGCTGAGTGGAGTGGAGGTGCCCAGGCTGAGTGGAGTGCTGGTTCACAGGCAGAGTGGGATTGGAAGTTCCCAGGCTGAGTGGAGTGAATGTCCCCAGGCTGAGTGGATTGCATGTGCCCAGGCTGAGTGGAGTGCACGTTCCCTGGCAGAGTGGGATTGGAAGTGCCCAGGCTGAGTGGAGTGAATGAGCCCAGGCTGACTGGAGTGGAGTTGCCAAGGCCGAGTGGAGTGCAGGTTCCCAGCCAGAGTGGGACTGGAAGTGCCCAGGCGGAGTGGAGTGAATGTGCCCAGGCTGAATGGGAGTAAATGTGCCTAGACAGAGTGGAGTGAATGTGCCCGGCCGCCGGAGCCCGAAACGTGCGTTTCCCCATTGCCTTGAATGGGAGCGGAGAGAGGGGGGCGCTTTTCGGCTCGTGGCGCGGGCACCGTTGCGCCAAAGCGTCAAGTGTCACACCTCCCCGTGCTCGGGGCGGCCCCTTGGAGCTAACTGGCTGGGTCTGGAGGGGCTGCGAGGCCGCCCAGGAGAACGGGTCCATACCGCGTTCCGATCGGACGAGAATTGAGGGCGGGACACAGTTCCGCGGTTCACTTTCCGCCCGGGTAAAGGGCCTATAACTTGCGGCGGGAGGGCTTAAGAGTGGGCCCCCGCGAGTCGGGTGGAGAGCCGGGTGTGGAGAGGAGTAGCGGAGGTTCCCAGTCAGAGTGGGAGTGGAGGTTCCTGGGCAGAGTGGGACTGGAAGTGCCCAGGCTGAGTGGAGTGAATGTGCCCTGGCTGAGTGGAGTGAATATGCCCAGGCTGAGTGGAGTGGAGGTGCCCAGGCTGAGTAGAGTGCAGGCACCCAGGCAGAGTGGGATTGGAAGTGCCCAGGCTGAGTGGAGTGAATGTGCCCAGGCTGAGTGGAGTGGAGGTGCCCAGGCCGAGTGGAGTGCAGGTTCCCAGGCAGAGTGGGACTGGAAGTGCCCAGGCTGAGTGGAGTGAATGTGCCCAGGCTGAGTGGAGTGGAGGTGCCCAGGCTGAGTGGAGTTGGGGTTCCGTGGCAGAGTGGGACTGGAAGTGCCAAGGCTGAGTGGAGTGAATGTGCCCAAGCTGAGTGGAGTAGAGGTGCCCAGGCCGAGTGGAGTGCAGGTTCCCCGGCAGAGTGGGACTGAAAGTGCCAAGGCTGAGTGGAGTGAATGTGCCCAGGCTGAATGGAGTGGAGGTGCCCAGGCTGAGTGGAGTGCAGGTTCCCTGGCAGAGTGGGATTGGAAGTGCCCAGGCTGAGTGCAGTGAATGTGCCCAGGCTGAGTGGAGTGGAGGTGCCCTGGCTGAGTGGAGTTGGGGTTCCCTGGCAGAGTGGGACTGGAAGTGCCAAGGCTGAGTGGAGTGAATGTACCCAGGCTGAGTGGAGTGGAGGTGCCCAGGCTGAGTGGAGTGCAGGTTCCCAGCAGAGTGGGACTGGAAGTGCCCAGGCTGAGTGGAGTGAATGTGCCCAGGCTGAGTGGAGTGAATGTGCCCAGCCAGAGTGGAGTGAATGTGCCCAGGCTGAGTGGAGTGGAGGTGCCCAGGCTGAGTGGAGTGCAGGTTCCCAGGCAGAGTGGGATTGGAAGTGCCCAGGCTGAGTGGAGTGAATGTGCCCAGGCTGAGTGGAGTGGAGGTGCCCAGGCCGAGTGGAGTGCAGGTTCACCGGCAGAGTGGGACTGGAAGTGCCCAGGCTGAGTGGAGTGAATGTGCCCAGGCTGAGTGGAGTGGAGGTGCCCAGGCTGAGTGGAGTTGGGGTTCCCAGGCAGAGAGGGACTGGAAGTGCCCTGGCTGAGTGGAGTGAATGTGCCCAGGCTGCGTGGAGTGGAGGTTCCCAGGCTGAGTGGAGTGCAGGTTCCCAGCAGAGTGGGACTGGAAGTGCTGCGAGGCCGCCCAGAAGAACGGGTCCAAACCGCATTCCGATCGGACTAGAATTGAGGGCGGGACACAGTTCCGCGGTTCACTTTCCGCCGGGGCAAAGGGCCTATAACTTGCGGCGGGAGGGCTTAAGAGTGGGCCCCCGCGAGTCGGGTGGAGAGCCGGGTGTGGAGAGGAGTAGCGGAGGTTCCCAGTCAGAGTGGGAGTGGAGGTTCCTGGGCAGAGTGGGACTGGAAGTGCCCAGGCTGAGGGGAGTGAATGTGACCTGGCTGAGTGGAGTGAATGTGCCCAGGCTGAGTGGAGTGAATGTGCCCAGGCTGAGTGGAGTGAATGTGCCCAGGCTGAGTGGAGTGAATGTTCCCAGGCTGAGTGGATTGGAGGTGCCCAGGCTGAGTGGAGTGCAGGTTCCCAGGCAGAGTGGGACTGGAAGTGCCCAGGCTGAGTGGAGTGAATGTGCCCAGGCTGAGTGGAGTGAATGATCCCAGGCTGAATGGGAGTCAATGTGCCTAGACAGAGTGGAGTGAATGTGCCCAGGCTGAGTGGAGTGGAGGTGCCCAGGCTGAGTGGAGTTGGGGTTCCCAGGCAGAGAGGGACTGGAAGTGCCCTGGCTGAGTGGAGTGAATGTGCCCAGGCAGCGTGGAGTGGAGGTTCCCAGGCTGAGTGGAGTGCAGGTTCCCAGCAGAGTGGGACTGGAAGTGCCCAGGCTGAGTGGAGTGAATGTGCCCAGGCTGAGTGGAGTGAATGTGCCCAGGCAGAGTGGAGTGAAAGTGCCCAGGCTGAGTGGGAGTCAATGTGCCCAGGCTGAGTGGGACTGAATGAGCCCAGGCTGAGTGGAGTGAATGTGCCCAGGCTGAGTGGAGTGAATGTACCCAGGCTGAATGGAGTGGAGGTGTCCAGGCTGAGTGGAGTTTGGGTTCCCTTGCAGAGTGGGACTGGAAGTGCCAACGGTGAGTGGAGTGAATGTGCCCAGGCTGAGTGGAGTGCTGGTTCCCAGGCAGAGTGGGATTGGAAGTGCCCAGGCTGAGTGGAGTAATGTACCCAGGCTGAGTGGAGTGCAGGTGCCCAGGCTGAGGGGAGTGCTGGTTCCCAGGCAGAGTGGGATTGGAAGTTCCCAGGCTGAGTGGAGTGAATGTCCCCAGGCTGACTGGAGAGAATGTGCCCAGGCTGAGTGGAGTGCAGGTTCCCAGGCAGAGTGGGACTGGAAGTGCCCAGGCTGAGTGGAGTGAATGTGCCCAGGCTGACTGGAGAGAATGTGCCCAGGCTGAGTGGAGTGCAGGTTCCCAGGCAGAGTGGGACTGGAAGTGCCCAGGCTGAGTGGAGTGAATGTGCCCAGGCTGAGTGGAGTGGAGGTGCCCAGGCTGAATGGGAGTGAATGTGCCTAGACAGAGTGGAGTGAATGTGCCCAGGCTGAGTGGAGTGGAGGTGCCCAGGCTGAGTGGAGTTGGGGTTCCCAGGCAGAGAGGGACTGGAAGTGCCCTGGCTGAGTGGAGTGAATGTGCCCAGGCTGCGTGGAGTGGAGGTTCCCAGGCTGAGTGGAGTGCAGGTTCCCAGCAGAGTGGGATTGGAAGTACCAAGGCTTAGTGGAGTGGAGGTGCCCAGGCTGAGTGGAGTGCAGGTTCCCAGGCAGAGTGGGATTGGAAGTGCCCAGGCTGAGTGGAGTGAATGTGCCCAGGCTGAGTGGAGTGGAGGTGCCCAGGCTGAGTGGAGTGCTGGTTCCCAGGCAGAGTGGGATTGGAAGTGCCCAGGCTGAGTGGAGTAATGTACCCAGGCTGAGTGGAGTGCAGGTGCCCAGGCTGAGGGGAGTGCTGGTTCCCAGGCAGAGTGGGATTGGAAGTTCCCAGGCTGAGTGGAGTGAATGTCCCCAGGCTGACTGGAGAGAATGTGCCCAGGCTGAGTGGAGTGCAGGTTCCCAGGCAGAGTGGGACTGGAAGTGCCCAGGCTGAGTGGAGTGAATGTGCCCAGGCTGAGTGGAGTGGAGGTGCCCAGGCTGAATGGGAGTGAATGTGCCTAGACAGAGTGGAGTGAATGTGCCCAGGCTGAGTGGAGTGGAGGTGCCCAGGCTGAGTGGAGTTGGGGTTCCCAGGCAGAGAGGGACTGGAAGTGCCCTGGCTGAGTGGAGTGAATGTGCCCAGGCTGCGTGGAGTGGAGGTTCCCAGGCTGAGTGGAGTGCAGGTTCCCAGCAGAGTGGGATTGGAAGTACCAAGGCTTAGTGGAGTGGAGGTGCCCAGGCTGAGTGGAGTGCAGGTTCCCAGGCAGAGTGGGATTGGAAGTGCCCAGGCTGAGTGGAGTGAATGTGCCCAGGCTGAGTGGAGTGGAGGTGCCCAGGCTGAGTGGAGTTGGGGTTCCCTGGCAGAGTGGGACTGGAAGTGCCAAGGCTGAGTGGAGTGAATGTGCCCAGGCTGAGTGGAGTGGAGGTGCCCAGGCCGAGTGGAGTGCAGGTTCCCAGGCAGAGTGGGACTGGAAGTGCCCAGGCGGAGTGGAGTGAATGTGCCCAGGCTGAATGGGAGTCAATGTGCCTAGACAGAGTGGAGTGAATGTGCCCGGCCGCCGGAGCCCGAAACGTGCGTTTCCCCATTACCTTGAATGGGCGCGGAGAGAGGGGGGCGCTTTTTGGCTCGTGGCGCGGGCACCGTTGCGCCAAAGCGTCAAGTGTCACCCCTCCCCGTGCTCGGGGCGGCCCCTTGGAGCTAACTGGCTGGGTCTGGAGGGGCTGCGAGGCCGCCCAGGAGAACGGGTCCAAACCGCGTTCCGATCGGACGAGAAGGGAGGGCGGGACACAGTTCCGCGGTTCACTTTCCGCCGGGGCAAAGGGCCTATAACTTGCGGCGGGAGGGCTTAAGAGTGGGCCCCCGCGAGTCGGGTGGAGAGCCGGGTGTGGAGAGGAGTAGCGGAGGTTCCCAGTCAGAGTGGGAGTGGAGGTTCCTGGGCAGAGTGGGAATGGAAGTGCCCAGGCTGAGTGGAGTGAATGTGCCCTGGCTGAGTGGAGTGAATGTGGCCAGGCTGAGTGGAGTGGAGGTGCCCAGGCTGAGTGGAGTGCAGGCACCCAGGCAGAGTGGGATTGGAAGTGCCCAGGCTGAGTGGAGTGAATGTGCCCAGGCTGAGTGGAGTGGAGGTGCCCAGGCTGAGTGGAGTTGGGGTTCCCTGGCAGAGTGGGACTGGAAGTGCCAAGGCTGAGTGGAGTGAATGTGCCCAGGCTGAGTGGAGTGGAGGTGCCCAGGCCAAGTGGAGTGCAGGTTCCCAGGCAGAGTGGGACTGGAAGTGCCCAGGCGGAGTGGAGTGAATGTACCCAGGCTGAATGGAGTGGAGGTGTCCAGGCTGAGTGGAGTTTGGGTTCCCTTGCAGAGTGGGACTGGAAGTGCCAACGGTGAGTGGAGTGAATGTGCCCAGGCTGAGTGGAGTTGGGGTTCCCTGGCAGAGTGGGACTGGAAGTGCCAACGCTGAGTGGAGTGAATGTGCCCAGGCTGAGTGGAGTGGAGGTGCCCAGGCTGAGTGGAGTGCTGGTTCCCAGGCAGAGTGGGATTGGAAGTGCCCAGGCTGAGTGGAGTAATGTACCCAGGCTGAGTGGAGTGCAGGTGCCCAGGCTGAGGGGAGTGCTGGTTCCCAGGCAGAGTGGGATTGGAAGTTCCCAGGCTGAGTGGAGTGAATGTCCCCAGGCTGACTGGAGAGAATGTGCCCAGGCTGAGTGGAGTGCAGGTTCCCAGGCAGAGTGGGACTGGAAGTGCCCAGGCTGAGTGGAGTGAATGTGCCCAGGCTGAGTGGAGTGGAGGTGCCCAGGCTGAATGGGAGTGAATGTGCCTAGACAGAGTGGAGTGAATGTGCCCAGGCTGACTGGAGAGAATGTGCCCAGGCTGAGTGGAGTGCAGGTTCCCAGGCAGAGTGGGACTGGAAGTGCCCAGGCTGAGTGGAGTGAATGTGCCCATGCTGAGTGGAGTGGAGGTGCCCAGGCTGAATGGGAGTGAATGTGCCTAGACAGAGTGGAGTGAATGTGCCCAGGCTGAGTGGAGTGGAGGTGCCCAGGCTGAGTGGAGTTGGGGTTCCCAGGCAGAGAGGGACTGGAAGTGCCCTGGCTGAGTGGAGTGAATGTGCCCAGGCTGCGTGGAGTGGAGGTTCCCAGGCTGAGTGGAGTGCAGGTTCCCAGCAGAGTGGGATTGGAAGTACCAAGGCTTAGTGGAGTGGAGGTGCCCAGGCTGAGTGGAGTGCAGGTTCCCAGGCAGAGTGGGATTGGAAGTGCCCAGGCTGAGTGGAGTGAATGTGCCCAGGCTGAGTGGAGTGGAGGTGCCCAGGCTGAGTGGAGTTGGGGTTCCCTGGCAGAGTGGGACTGGAAGTGCCAAGGCTGAGTGGAGTGAATGTGCCCAGGCTGAGTGGAGTGGAGGTGCCCAGGCCGAGTGGAGTGCAGGTTCCCAGGCAGAGTGGGACTGGAAGTGCCCAGGCGGAGTGGAGTGAATGTGCCCAGGCTGAATGGGAGTCAATGTGCCTAGACAGAGTGGAGTGAATGTGCCCGGCCGCCGGAGCCCGAAACGTGCGTTTCCCCATTACCTTGAATGGGCGCGGAGAGAGGGGGGCGCTTTTTGGCTCGTGGCGCGGGCACCGTTGCGCCAAAGCGTCAAGTGTCACCCCTCCCCGTGCTCGGGGCGGCCCCTTGGAGCTAACTGGCTGGGTCTGGAGGGGCTGCGAGGCCGCCCAGGAGAACGGGTCCAAACCGCGTTCCGATCGGACGAGAAGGGAGGGCGGGACACAGTTCCGCGGTTCACTTTCCGCCGGGGCAAAGGGCCTATAACTTGCGGCGGGAGGGCTTAAGAGTGGGCCCCCGCGAGTCGGGTGGAGAGCCGGGTGTGGAGAGGAGTAGCGGAGGTTCCCAGTCAGAGTGGGAGTGGAGGTTCCTGGGCAGAGTGGGAATGGAAGTGCCCAGGCTGAGTGGAGTGAATGTGCCCTGGCTGAGTGGAGTGAATGTGGCCAGGCTGAGTGGAGTGGAGGTGCCCAGGCTGAGTGGAGTGCAGGCACCCAGGCAGAGTGGGATTGGAAGTGCCCAGGCTGAGTGGAGTGAATGTGCCCAGGCTGAGTGGAGTGGAGGTGCCCAGGCTGAGTGGAGTTGGGGTTCCCTGGCAGAGTGGGACTGGAAGTGCCAAGGCTGAGTGGAGTGAATGTGCCCAGGCTGAGTGGAGTGGAGGTGCCCAGGCCAAGTGGAGTGCAGGTTCCCAGGCAGAGTGGGACTGGAAGTGCCCAGGCGGAGTGGAGTGAATGTGCCCAGGCTGAATGGGAGTCAATGTGCCTAGACAGAGTGGAGTGAATGTGCCCGGCCGCCGGAGCCCGAAACGTGCGTTTCCCCATTGCCTTGAATGGGCGCGGAGAGAGGGGGGCGCTTTTATGCTCGTGGCGCTGGCACCGTTGCGCCAAAGCGTCAAGTGTCACACCTCCCCGTGCTCGGGGCGGCCCCTTGGAGCTAACTGGCTGGGTCTGGAGGGGCTGCGAGGCCGCCCAGGAGAACGGGTCCAAACCGCGTTCTGATCGGACGAGAATTGAGGGCGGGACACAGTTCCGCGGTTCACTTTCCGCCGGGGCAAAAGGCCTATAACTTGCGGCGGGAGGGCTTAAGAGTGGGCCCCCGCGAGTCGGGTGGAGAGCCGGGTGTGGAGAGGAGTAGCGGAGGTTCCCAGTCAGAGTGGGAGTGGAGGTTCCTGGGCAGAGTGGGACTGGAAGTGCCCAGGCTGAGTGGAGTGAATGTGCCCTGGCAGAGTGGGATTGGAAGTGCCCAGGCTGAGTGGAGTGAATGTGCCCAGGCTGAGTGGAGTGGAGGTGCCCTGGCTGAGTGGAGTTGGGGTTCCCTGGCAGAGTGGGACTGGAAGTGCCAAGGCTGAGTGGAGTGAATGTGCCCAGGCTGAGTGGAGTGGAGGTGCCCAGGCCAAGTGGAGTGCAGGTTCCCAGGCAGAGTGGGACTGGAAGTGCCCAGGCGGAGTGGAGTGAATGTGCCCAGGCTGAATGGGAGTCAATGTGCCTAGACAGAGTGGAGTGAATGTGCCCGGCCGCCGGAGCCCGAAACGTGCGTTTCCCCATTGCCTTGAATGGGCGCGGAGAGAGGGGGGCGCTTTTATGCTCGTGGCGCTGGCACCGTTGCGCCAAAGCGTCAAGTGTCACACCTCCCCGTGCTCGGGGCGGCCCCTTGGAGCTAACTGGCTGGGTCTGGAGGGGCTGCGAGGCCGCCCAGGAGAACGGGTCCAAACCGCGTTCCGATCGGACGAGAATTGAGGGCGGGACACAGTTCCGCGGTTCACTTTCCGCCCGGGCAAAGGGCCTATAACTTGCGGCGGGAGGGCTTAAGAGTGGGCCCCCGCGAGTCGGGTGGAGAGCCGGGTGTGGAGAGGAGTAGCGGAGGTTCCCAGTCAGAGTGGGAGTGGAGGTTCCTGGGCAGAGTGGGACTGGAAGTGCCCAGGCTGAGTGGAGTGAATGTGCCCTGGCTGAGTGGAGTGAATGTGCCCAGGCTGAGTGGAGTGAATGTGCCCAGGCTTAGTGGAGTAAATGTGCCCAGGCTGAGTGGAGAGAATGTGCCCAGGCTGAGTGGATTGGAGGTGCCCAGGCTGAGTGGAGTGCAGGTTCCCAGGCAGAGTGGGACTGGAAGTGCCCAGGCTGAGTGGAGTGAATGTGCCCAGGCTGAGTGGAGTGAATGATCCCAGGATGAATGGGAGTCATTGTGCCTAGACAGAGTGGAGTGAATGTGCCCAGGCTGAGTGGAGTGGAGGTGCCCAGGCTGAGTGGAGTTGGGGTTCCCAGGCAGAGAGGGACTGGAAGTGCCCTGGCTGAGTGGAGTGAATGTGCCCAGGCTGCGTGGAGTGGAGGTTCCCAGGCTGAGTGGAGTGCAGGCTCCCAGCAGAGTGGGACTGGAAGTGCCCTGGCTGAGTGGAGTGAATGTGCCCAGGCTGCGTGGAGTGGAGGTTCCCAGGCTGAGTGGAGTGCAGGTTCCCAGCAGAGTGGGATTGGAAGTACCCAGGCTGAGTGGAGTGGAGGTGCCCAGGCTGAGTGGAGTGCAGGTTCCCAGGCAGAGTGGGATTGGAAGTGCCCAGGCTGAGTGGAGTGAATGTGCCCAGGCTGAGTGGAGTGGAGGTGCCCAGGCTGAGTGGAGTTGGGGTTCCCTGGCAGAGTGGGACTGGAAGTGCCCAGGCTGAGTGGAGTGAATGTGCCCTGGCTGAGTGGAGTGAATGTGGCCAGGCTAAGTGGAGTGGAGGTGCCCAGGCTGAGTGGAGTGCAGGCACCCAGGCAGAGTGGGATTGGAAGTGCCCAGGCTGAGTGGAGTGAATGTGCCCAGGCTGAGTGGAGTGGAGGTGCCCAGGCCGAGTGGAGTGCAGGTTCCCAGGCAGAGTGGGACTGGAAGTGCCCAGGCTGAGTGGAGTGAATGTGCCCAGGCTGAGTGGAGTGGAGGTGCCCAGGCTGAGTGGAGTTGGGGTTCCCTGGCAGAGTGGGACTGGAAGTGCCAAGGCTGAGTGGAGTGAATGTGCCCAGGCTGAGTGGAGTGGAGATGCCCAGGCCGAGTGGAGTGCAGGTTCCCAGGCAGAGTGTGACTGAAAGTGCCCAGGCTGAGTGGAGTGAATGTGCCCAGGCTGAATGGAGTGGAGGTGCCCAGGCTGAGTGGAGGTGCCCAGGCTGAGTGGAGTGCAGGTTCCCAGGCAGAGTGGGATTGGAAGTGCCCAGGCTGAGTGGAGTGAATGTGCCCAGGCTGAGTGGAGTGGAGGTGCCCAGGCTCAGTGGAGTGGAGGCTCCCAGGCAGAGTGGGATTGGAAGTGCCCAGGCTGAGTGGAGTGAATGTGCCCAGGCTGAGTGGAGTGGAGGTGCCCAGGCAGAGTGGGATTGGAAGTGCCCAGGCTGAGTGGAGTGAATGTGCCCAGGCTGAGTGGAGTGGAGGTGCCCAGGCTGAGTGGAGTTGGGGTTCCCTGGCAGAGTGGGACTGGAAGTGCCAAGGCTGAGTGGAGTGAATGTGCCCAGGCTGAGTGGAGTGGAGGTGCCCAGGCCGAGTGGAGTGCAGGTTCCCAGGCAGAGTGGGACTGGAAGTGCCCAGTCGGAGTGGAGTGAATGTGCCCAGGCTGAATGGAGTGGAGGTGCCCAGGCTGAGTGGAGTGCAGGTTCCCTGGCTGAGTGGGATTGGAAGTGCCCAGGCTGAGTGCAGTGAATGTGCCCAGGCTGAGTGGAGTGGAGGTGCCAGGCTGAGTGGAGTTGGGGTTCCCTGGCAGAGTGGGACTGGAAGTGCCAAGGCTGAGTGGAGTGAATGTACCCAGGCTGAGTGGAGTGGAGGTGCCCAGGCTGAGTGGAGTGCAGGTTCCCAGCAGAGTAGGACTGGAAGTGCCCAGGCTGTGTGGAGTGAATGTGCCCAGGCTGAGTGGAGTGAATGTGCCCAGGCAGAGTGGAGTGAATGTGCCGAGGCTGAGTGGAGTGGAGGTGCCCAGGCTGAGTGGAGTGCAGGTTCCCAGGTAGAGTGGGATTGGAAGTGCCCAGGCTGAGTGGAGTGAATGTGCCCAGGCTGAGTGGAGTGGAGGTGCCCAGGCCGAGTGGAGTGCAGTTTCCCAGGCAGAGTGGGAAGTGCCCAGGCGGAGTGGAGTGAATGTGCCCAGGCTGAATGGGAGTCAATGTGCCTAGAGAGAGTGGAGTGAATTTGCCCGGCCGCCGGAGCCCGAAACGTGCGTTTCCCCATTGCCTTGAATGGGCGCGGAGAGAGGGGGGCGCTTTTTGGCTCGTGGCGCGGGCACCGTTGCGCCAAAGCGTCAAGTGTCACACCTCCCCGTGCTCGGGGCGGCCACTTGGAGCTAACTGGCTGGGTCTGGAGGGGCTGCGAGACCGCCCAGGAGAACGGGTCCAAACCGCGTTCCGATCGGACGAGAATTGAGGGCGGGACACAGTTCCGCGGTTCACGTTCCGCCTGGGCAAAGGGCCTATAACTTGCGGCGGGAGGGCTTAAGAGTGGGCCCCCGCGAGTCGGGTGGAGAGCCGGGGGTGGAGAGGAGTAGCGGAGGTTCCCAGTCAGAGTGGGAGTGGAGGTTCCTGGGCAGAGTGGGACTGGAAGTGCCCAGGCTGAGTGGAGTGAATGTGCCCTGGCTGAGTGGAGTGAATGTGCCCAGGCTGAGTGGAGTGAATGTGCCCAGGCTGAGTGGAGTGAATGTGCCCAGGCTGAGTGGAGAGAATGTGCCCAGGCTGAGTGGATTGGAGGTGCCCAGGCTGAGTGGAGTGCAGGTTCCCAGGCAGAGTGGGACTGGAAGTGCCCAGGCTGAGTGGAGTGAATGTGCCCAGGCTGAGTGGAGTGAATGTTCCCAGGCTGAATGGGAGTCAATGTGCCTAGACAGAGTGGAGTGAATGTGCCCAGGCTGAGTGGAGTGGAGGTGCCCAGGCTGAGTGGAGTTGGGGTTCCCAGGCAGAGAGGGACTGGAAGTGCCCAGGCTGAGTGGAGTGAATGTGCCCAGGCTGAGTGGAGTGAATGTTCCCAGGCTGAATGGGAGTCAATGTGCCTAGACAGAGTGGAGTGAAATTGCCCAGGCTGAGTGGAGTGGAGGTGCCCAGGCTGAGTGGAGTTGGGGTTCCCAGGCAGAGAGGGACTGGAAGTGCCCAGGCTGAGTGGAGTGAATGTGCCCAGGCTGCGTGGAGTGGAGGTTCCCAGGCTGAGTGGAGTGCAGGTTCCCAGCAGAGTGGGACTGGAAGTGCCCAGGCTGAGTGGAGTGAATGTGCCCAGGCTGAGTGGAGTGAATGTGCCCAGGCTGAGTGGAGTGAATGTGCCCAGGCTGAGTGGAGTGGAGGTGCCCAGGCTGAGTGGAAGGCAGGTTCCCATGCAGAGTGGGACTGGAAGTGCCCAGGCTGAGTGGAGTGAATGTGCCCTGGCTGAGTGGAGTGAATGTGCCCAGGCTGAGTGGAGTGAATGTGCCCAGGCTGAGTGGAGTGAATGTGCCCAGGCTGAGTGGAGAGAATGTGCCCAGGCTGAGTGGATTGGAGGTGCCCAGGCTGAGTGGAGTGCAGGTTCCCAGGCAGAGTGGGACTGGAAGTGCCCAGGCTGAGTGGAGTGAATGTGCCCAGGCTGAGTGGAGTGAATGTTCCCAGGCTGAATGGGAGTCAATGTGCCTAGACAGAGTGGAGTGAATGTGCCCAGGCTGAGTGGAGTGGAGGTGCCCAGGCTGAGTGGAGTTGGGGTTCCCAGGCAGAGAGGGACTGGAAGTGCCCAGGCTGAGTGGAGTGAATGTGCCCAGGCTGAGTGGAGTGAATGTTCCCAGGCTGAATGGGAGTCAATGTGCCTAGACAGAGTGGAGTGAATGTGCCCAGGCTGAGTGGAGTGGAGGTTCCCAGGCTGAGTGGAGTGCAGGTTCCCAGCAGAGTGGGACTGGAAGTGCCCAGGCTGAGTGGAGTGAATGTGCCCAGGCTGAGTGGAGTGAATGTGCCCAGGCTGAGTGGAGTGAATGTGCCCAGTCTGAGTGGAGTGGAGGTGCCCAGGCTGAGTGGAAGGCAGGTTCCCAGGCAGAGTGGGACTGGAAGTGCCCAGGCTGAGTGGAGTGAATGTCCCCAGGCTGAGTGGAGTGCATGTGCCCAGGCTGAGTGGAGTGCAGGTTCCCAGGCAGAGTGGGATTGGAAGTGCCCAGGCTGAGTGGAGTGAATATGCCCAGGCTGAGTGGAGTGGAGGTGCCCAGGCCGAGTGGAGTGCAGGTTCCCAGGCAGAGTGGGACTGGAAGTGCCCAGGCTGAGTGGAGTGAATGTGCCCAGGCTGAGTGGAGTGGAGGTGCCCAGGCTGAGTGGAGTTGGGGTTCCCTGGCAGAGTGGGACTGGAAGTGCCAAGGGTGAGTGGAGTGAATGTGCCCAGGCCGAGTGGACTGCAGGTTCCCAGGCTGAGTGGAGTGGAGGTGCCCAGGCTGAGTGGAGTGCAGGTTCCCAGGCAGAGTGGGACTGGAAGTGCCCAGGCTGAGTCCAGTGAATGTGCCCAGGCTGAATGGAGTGGAGGTGCCCAGGCAGAGTGGGAGTGGAGGTTCCTGGGCAGAGTGGGATTGGAAGTGCCCAGGCTGAGTGGAGTGAACGTGCCCAGGCTGAGTGGAGTGCAGGTTCCCAGGCAGAGTGGGAAGTGCCCAGGCTGAGTGGAGTGAATGTGCCCAGGCTGAGTGGAGTGAATGTGCCCAGGCTGATTGGAGTGAATGTGCCCAGGCTGAGTGGAGTGGAGGTGCCCAGGCTGAGTGGAGTGAATGTCCCCAGGCTGAGTGGAGTGCATGTGCCCAGGCTGAGTGGAGTGCAGGTTCCCAGGCAGAGTGGGATTGGAAGTGCCCAGGCTGAGTGGAGTGAATGTGCCCAGGCTGAGTGGATTGGAGGTGCCCAGGCTGAGTGGAGTGCAGGTTCCCAGGCAGAGTGGAGTGCAGGTTCCCAGGCAGAGTGGGATTGGAAGTGCCCAGGCTGAGTGGAGTGAATGTGCCCAGGCTGAGTGGAGAAAATGTGCCCAGGCTGAGTGGAGTGAATGTGTCCAGGCTGAGTGGAGTGGAGGTGCCCAGGCTGAGTGGAGTGCAGGTTCCCAGGCAGAGTGGGATTGGAAGTGCCCAGGCTGAGTGGAGTGAATGTACCCAGGCTGAGTGGAGTGGAGGTGCCCAGGCTGAGTGGAGTGAATGTCCCCAGGCTGAGTGGAGTGCATGTGCCCAGGCTGAGTGGAGTGCAGGTTCCCAGGCAGAGTGGGATTGGAAGTGCCCAGGCTGAGTGGAGTGAATGTGCCCAGGCTGAGTGGATTGGAGGTGCCCAGGCTGAGTGGAGTGCAGGTTCCCAGGCAGAGTGGAGTGCAGGTTCCCAGGCAGAGTGGGATTGGAAGTGCCCAGGCTGAGTGGAGTGAATGTGCCCAGGCTGAGTGGAGAAAATGTGCCCAGGCTGAGTGGAGTGAATGTGTCCAGGCTGAGTGGAGTGGAGGTGCCCAGGCTGAGTGGAGTGCAGGTTCCCAGGCAGAGTGGGATTGGAAGTGCCCAGGCTGAGTGGAGTGAATGTACCCAGGCTGAGTGGAGTGCAGGTGCCCAGGCTGAGTGGAGTGCAGGTTCCCAGGCAGAGTGGGATTGGAAGTGCCCAGGCTGAGTGGAGTCAATGTCCCCAGGCTGAGTGGAGTGAAAGTCCCCAGGCTGAGTGGAGTGCATGTGCCCAGGCTGAGTGGAGTGCAGGTTCCCAGGCAGAGTGGGATTGGAAGTGCCCAGGCTGAGTGGAGTGAATGTGCCCAGGCTGAGTGGAGTGGAGGTGCCCAGGCCGAGTGGAGTGCAGGTTCACCGGCAGAGTGGGACTGGAAGTGCCCAGGCTGAGTGGAGTGAATGTGCCCAGGCTGAGTGGAGTGGAGGTGCCCAGGCTGAGTGGAGTTGGGGTTCCCAGGCAGAGAGGGACTGGAAGTGCCCTGGCTGAGTGGAGTGAATGTGCCCAGGCTGCGTGGAGTGGAGGTTCCCAGGCTGAGTGGAGTGCAGGTTCCCAGCAGAGTGGGACTGGAAGTGCTGCGAGGCCGCCCAGAAGAACGGGTCCAAACCGCATTCCGATCGGACTAGAATTGAGGGCGGGACACAGTTCCGCGGTTCACTTTCCGCCGGGGCAAAGGGCCTATAACTTGCGGCGGGAGGGCTTAAGAGTGGGCCCCCGCGAGTCGGGTGGAGAGCCGGGTGTGGAGAGGAGTAGCGGAGGTTCCCAGTCAGAGTGGGAGTGGAGGTTCCTGGGCAGAGTGGGACTGGAAGTGCCCAGGCTGAGGGGAGTGAATGTGACCTGGCTGAGTGGAGTGAATGTGCCCAGGCTGAGTGGAGTGAATGTGCCCAGGCTGAGTGGAGTGAATGTGCCCAGGCTGAGTGGAGTGAATGTTCCCAGGCTGAGTGGATTGGAGGTGCCCAGGCTGAGTGGAGTGCAGGTTCCCAGGCAGAGTGGGACTGGAAGTGCCCAGGCTGAGTGGAGTGAATGTGCCCAGGCTGAGTGGAGTGAATGATCCCAGGCTGAATGGGAGTCAATGTGCCTAGACAGAGTGGAGTGAATGTGCCCAGGCTGAGTGGAGTGGAGGTGCCCAGGCTGAGTGGAGTTGGGGTTCCCAGGCAGAGAGGGACTGGAAGTGCCCTGGCTGAGTGGAGTGAATGTGCCCAGGCAGCGTGGAGTGGAGGTTCCCAGGCTGAGTGGAGTGCAGGTTCCCAGCAGAGTGGGACTGGAAGTGCCCAGGCTGAGTGGAGTGAATGTGCCCAGGCTGAGTGGAGTGAATGTGCCCAGGCAGAGTGGAGTGAAAGTGCCCAGGCTGAGTGGGAGTCAATGTGCCCAGGCTGAGTGGGACTGAATGAGCCCAGGCTGAGTGGAGTGAATGTGCCCAGGCTGAGTGGAGTGAATGTACCCAGGCTGAATGGAGTGGAGGTGTCCAGGCTGAGTGGAGTTTGGGTTCCCTTGCAGAGTGGGACTGGAAGTGCCAACGGTGAGTGGAGTGAATGTGCCCAGGCTGAGTGGAGTGCTGGTTCCCAGGCAGAGTGGGATTGGAAGTGCCCAGGCTGAGTGGAGTAATGTACCCAGGCTGAGTGGAGTGCAGGTGCCCAGGCTGAGGGGAGTGCTGGTTCCCAGGCAGAGTGGGATTGGAAGTTCCCAGGCTGAGTGGAGTGAATGTCCCCAGGCTGACTGGAGAGAATGTGCCCAGGCTGAGTGGAGTGCAGGTTCCCAGGCAGAGTGGGACTGGAAGTGCCCAGGCTGAGTGGAGTGAATGTGCCCAGGCTGACTGGAGAGAATGTGCCCAGGCTGAGTGGAGTGCAGGTTCCCAGGCAGAGTGGGACTGGAAGTGCCCAGGCTGAGTGGAGTGAATGTGCCCAGGCTGAGTGGAGTGGAGGTGCCCAGGCTGAATGGGAGTGAATGTGCCTAGACAGAGTGGAGTGAATGTGCCCAGGCTGAGTGGAGTGGAGGTGCCCAGGCTGAGTGGAGTTGGGGTTCCCAGGCAGAGAGGGACTGGAAGTGCCCTGGCTGAGTGGAGTGAATGTGCCCAGGCTGCGTGGAGTGGAGGTTCCCAGGCTGAGTGGAGTGCAGGTTCCCAGCAGAGTGGGATTGGAAGTACCAAGGCTTAGTGGAGTGGAGGTGCCCAGGC
Source organism: Conger conger (assembly GCF_963514075.1). Lineage (NCBI taxonomy): Eukaryota > Metazoa > Chordata > Actinopteri > Anguilliformes > Congridae > Conger > Conger conger. Next base: position 27,566 of record NW_026890212.1, on the reverse strand, counting down.
TGAGTGGAGTGCAGGTTCCCAGGCAGAGTGGGATTGGAAGTGCCCAGGCTGAGTGGAGTGAATGTGCCCAGGCTGAGTGGAGTGGAGGTGCCCAGGCTGAGTGGAGTGCTGGTTCCCAGGCAGAGTGGGATTGGAAGTGCCCAGGCTGAGTGGAGTAATGTACCCAGGCTGAGTGGAGTGCAGGTGCCCAGGCTGAGGGGAGTGCTGGTTCCCAGGCAGAGTGGGATTGGAAGTTCCCAGGCTGAGTGGAGTGAATGTCCCCAGGCTGACTGGAGAGAATGTGCCCAGGCTGAGTGGAGTGCAGGTTCCCAGGCAGAGTGGGACTGGAAGTGCCCAGGCTGAGTGGAGTGAATGTGCCCAGGCTGAGTGGAGTGGAGGTGCCCAGGCTGAATGGGAGTGAATGTGCCTAGACAGAGTGGAGTGAATGTGCCCAGGCTGAGTGGAGTGGAGGTGCCCAGGCTGAGTGGAGTTGGGGTTCCCAGGCAGAGAGGGACTGGAAGTGCCCTGGCTGAGTGGAGTGAATGTGCCCAGGCTGCGTGGAGTGGAGGTTCCCAGGCTGAGTGGAGTGCAGGTTCCCAGCAGAGTGGGATTGGAAGTACCAAGGCTTAGTGGAGTGGAGGTGCCCAGGCTGAGTGGAGTGCAGGTTCCCAGGCAGAGTGGGATTGGAAGTGCCCAGGCTGAGTGGAGTGAATGTGCCCAGGCTGAGTGGAGTGGAGGTGCCCAGGCTGAGTGGAGTTGGGGTTCCCTGGCAGAGTGGGACTGGAAGTGCCAAGGCTGAGTGGAGTGAATGTGCCCAGGCTGAGTGGAGTGGAGGTGCCCAGGCCGAGTGGAGTGCAGGTTCCCAGGCAGAGTGGGACTGGAAGTGCCCAGGCGGAGTGGAGTGAATGTGCCCAGGCTGAATGGGAGTCAATGTGCCTAGACAGAGTGGAGTGAATGTGCCCGGCCGCCGGAGCCCGAAACGTGCGTTTCCCCATTACCTTGAATGGGCGCGGAGAGAGGGGGGCGCTTTTTGGCTCGTGGCGCGGGCACCGTTGCGCCAAAGCGTCAAGTGTCACCCCTCCCCGTGCTCGGGGCGGCCCCTTGGAGCTAACTGGCTGGGTCTGGAGGGGCTGCGAGGCCGCCCAGGAGAACGGGTCCAAACCGCGTTCCGATCGGACGAGAAGGGAGGGCGGGACACAGTTCCGCGGTTCACTTTCCGCCGGGGCAAAGGGCCTATAACTTGCGGCGGGAGGGCTTAAGAGTGGGCCCCCGCGAGTCGGGTGGAGAGCCGGGTGTGGAGAGGAGTAGCGGAGGTTCCCAGTCAGAGTGGGAGTGGAGGTTCCTGGGCAGAGTGGGAATGGAAGTGCCCAGGCTGAGTGGAGTGAATGTGCCCTGGCTGAGTGGAGTGAATGTGGCCAGGCTGAGTGGAGTGGAGGTGCCCAGGCTGAGTGGAGTGCAGGCACCCAGGCAGAGTGGGATTGGAAGTGCCCAGGCTGAGTGGAGTGAATGTGCCCAGGCTGAGTGGAGTGGAGGTGCCCAGGCTGAGTGGAGTTGGGGTTCCCTGGCAGAGTGGGACTGGAAGTGCCAAGGCTGAGTGGAGTGAATGTGCCCAGGCTGAGTGGAGTGGAGGTGCCCAGGCCAAGTGGAGTGCAGGTTCCCAGGCAGAGTGGGACTGGAAGTGCCCAGGCGGAGTGGAGTGAATGTACCCAGGCTGAATGGAGTGGAGGTGTCCAGGCTGAGTGGAGTTTGGGTTCCCTTGCAGAGTGGGACTGGAAGTGCCAACGGTGAGTGGAGTGAATGTGCCCAGGCTGAGTGGAGTTGGGGTTCCCTGGCAGAGTGGGACTGGAAGTGCCAACGCTGAGTGGAGTGAATGTGCCCAGGCTGAGTGGAGTGGAGGTGCCCAGGCTGAGTGGAGTGCTGGTTCCCAGGCAGAGTGGGATTGGAAGTGCCCAGGCTGAGTGGAGTAATGTACCCAGGCTGAGTGGAGTGCAGGTGCCCAGGCTGAGGGGAGTGCTGGTTCCCAGGCAGAGTGGGATTGGAAGTTCCCAGGCTGAGTGGAGTGAATGTCCCCAGGCTGACTGGAGAGAATGTGCCCAGGCTGAGTGGAGTGCAGGTTCCCAGGCAGAGTGGGACTGGAAGTGCCCAGGCTGAGTGGAGTGAATGTGCCCAGGCTGAGTGGAGTGGAGGTGCCCAGGCTGAATGGGAGTGAATGTGCCTAGACAGAGTGGAGTGAATGTGCCCAGGCTGACTGGAGAGAATGTGCCCAGGCTGAGTGGAGTGCAGGTTCCCAGGCAGAGTGGGACTGGAAGTGCCCAGGCTGAGTGGAGTGAATGTGCCCATGCTGAGTGGAGTGGAGGTGCCCAGGCTGAATGGGAGTGAATGTGCCTAGACAGAGTGGAGTGAATGTGCCCAGGCTGAGTGGAGTGGAGGTGCCCAGGCTGAGTGGAGTTGGGGTTCCCAGGCAGAGAGGGACTGGAAGTGCCCTGGCTGAGTGGAGTGAATGTGCCCAGGCTGCGTGGAGTGGAGGTTCCCAGGCTGAGTGGAGTGCAGGTTCCCAGCAGAGTGGGATTGGAAGTACCAAGGCTTAGTGGAGTGGAGGTGCCCAGGCTGAGTGGAGTGCAGGTTCCCAGGCAGAGTGGGATTGGAAGTGCCCAGGCTGAGTGGAGTGAATGTGCCCAGGCTGAGTGGAGTGGAGGTGCCCAGGCTGAGTGGAGTTGGGGTTCCCTGGCAGAGTGGGACTGGAAGTGCCAAGGCTGAGTGGAGTGAATGTGCCCAGGCTGAGTGGAGTGGAGGTGCCCAGGCCGAGTGGAGTGCAGGTTCCCAGGCAGAGTGGGACTGGAAGTGCCCAGGCGGAGTGGAGTGAATGTGCCCAGGCTGAATGGGAGTCAATGTGCCTAGACAGAGTGGAGTGAATGTGCCCGGCCGCCGGAGCCCGAAACGTGCGTTTCCCCATTACCTTGAATGGGCGCGGAGAGAGGGGGGCGCTTTTTGGCTCGTGGCGCGGGCACCGTTGCGCCAAAGCGTCAAGTGTCACCCCTCCCCGTGCTCGGGGCGGCCCCTTGGAGCTAACTGGCTGGGTCTGGAGGGGCTGCGAGGCCGCCCAGGAGAACGGGTCCAAACCGCGTTCCGATCGGACGAGAAGGGAGGGCGGGACACAGTTCCGCGGTTCACTTTCCGCCGGGGCAAAGGGCCTATAACTTGCGGCGGGAGGGCTTAAGAGTGGGCCCCCGCGAGTCGGGTGGAGAGCCGGGTGTGGAGAGGAGTAGCGGAGGTTCCCAGTCAGAGTGGGAGTGGAGGTTCCTGGGCAGAGTGGGAATGGAAGTGCCCAGGCTGAGTGGAGTGAATGTGCCCTGGCTGAGTGGAGTGAATGTGGCCAGGCTGAGTGGAGTGGAGGTGCCCAGGCTGAGTGGAGTGCAGGCACCCAGGCAGAGTGGGATTGGAAGTGCCCAGGCTGAGTGGAGTGAATGTGCCCAGGCTGAGTGGAGTGGAGGTGCCCAGGCTGAGTGGAGTTGGGGTTCCCTGGCAGAGTGGGACTGGAAGTGCCAAGGCTGAGTGGAGTGAATGTGCCCAGGCTGAGTGGAGTGGAGGTGCCCAGGCCAAGTGGAGTGCAGGTTCCCAGGCAGAGTGGGACTGGAAGTGCCCAGGCGGAGTGGAGTGAATGTGCCCAGGCTGAATGGGAGTCAATGTGCCTAGACAGAGTGGAGTGAATGTGCCCGGCCGCCGGAGCCCGAAACGTGCGTTTCCCCATTGCCTTGAATGGGCGCGGAGAGAGGGGGGCGCTTTTATGCTCGTGGCGCTGGCACCGTTGCGCCAAAGCGTCAAGTGTCACACCTCCCCGTGCTCGGGGCGGCCCCTTGGAGCTAACTGGCTGGGTCTGGAGGGGCTGCGAGGCCGCCCAGGAGAACGGGTCCAAACCGCGTTCTGATCGGACGAGAATTGAGGGCGGGACACAGTTCCGCGGTTCACTTTCCGCCGGGGCAAAAGGCCTATAACTTGCGGCGGGAGGGCTTAAGAGTGGGCCCCCGCGAGTCGGGTGGAGAGCCGGGTGTGGAGAGGAGTAGCGGAGGTTCCCAGTCAGAGTGGGAGTGGAGGTTCCTGGGCAGAGTGGGACTGGAAGTGCCCAGGCTGAGTGGAGTGAATGTGCCCTGGCAGAGTGGGATTGGAAGTGCCCAGGCTGAGTGGAGTGAATGTGCCCAGGCTGAGTGGAGTGGAGGTGCCCTGGCTGAGTGGAGTTGGGGTTCCCTGGCAGAGTGGGACTGGAAGTGCCAAGGCTGAGTGGAGTGAATGTGCCCAGGCTGAGTGGAGTGGAGGTGCCCAGGCCAAGTGGAGTGCAGGTTCCCAGGCAGAGTGGGACTGGAAGTGCCCAGGCGGAGTGGAGTGAATGTGCCCAGGCTGAATGGGAGTCAATGTGCCTAGACAGAGTGGAGTGAATGTGCCCGGCCGCCGGAGCCCGAAACGTGCGTTTCCCCATTGCCTTGAATGGGCGCGGAGAGAGGGGGGCGCTTTTATGCTCGTGGCGCTGGCACCGTTGCGCCAAAGCGTCAAGTGTCACACCTCCCCGTGCTCGGGGCGGCCCCTTGGAGCTAACTGGCTGGGTCTGGAGGGGCTGCGAGGCCGCCCAGGAGAACGGGTCCAAACCGCGTTCCGATCGGACGAGAATTGAGGGCGGGACACAGTTCCGCGGTTCACTTTCCGCCCGGGCAAAGGGCCTATAACTTGCGGCGGGAGGGCTTAAGAGTGGGCCCCCGCGAGTCGGGTGGAGAGCCGGGTGTGGAGAGGAGTAGCGGAGGTTCCCAGTCAGAGTGGGAGTGGAGGTTCCTGGGCAGAGTGGGACTGGAAGTGCCCAGGCTGAGTGGAGTGAATGTGCCCTGGCTGAGTGGAGTGAATGTGCCCAGGCTGAGTGGAGTGAATGTGCCCAGGCTTAGTGGAGTAAATGTGCCCAGGCTGAGTGGAGAGAATGTGCCCAGGCTGAGTGGATTGGAGGTGCCCAGGCTGAGTGGAGTGCAGGTTCCCAGGCAGAGTGGGACTGGAAGTGCCCAGGCTGAGTGGAGTGAATGTGCCCAGGCTGAGTGGAGTGAATGATCCCAGGATGAATGGGAGTCATTGTGCCTAGACAGAGTGGAGTGAATGTGCCCAGGCTGAGTGGAGTGGAGGTGCCCAGGCTGAGTGGAGTTGGGGTTCCCAGGCAGAGAGGGACTGGAAGTGCCCTGGCTGAGTGGAGTGAATGTGCCCAGGCTGCGTGGAGTGGAGGTTCCCAGGCTGAGTGGAGTGCAGGCTCCCAGCAGAGTGGGACTGGAAGTGCCCTGGCTGAGTGGAGTGAATGTGCCCAGGCTGCGTGGAGTGGAGGTTCCCAGGCTGAGTGGAGTGCAGGTTCCCAGCAGAGTGGGATTGGAAGTACCCAGGCTGAGTGGAGTGGAGGTGCCCAGGCTGAGTGGAGTGCAGGTTCCCAGGCAGAGTGGGATTGGAAGTGCCCAGGCTGAGTGGAGTGAATGTGCCCAGGCTGAGTGGAGTGGAGGTGCCCAGGCTGAGTGGAGTTGGGGTTCCCTGGCAGAGTGGGACTGGAAGTGCCCAGGCTGAGTGGAGTGAATGTGCCCTGGCTGAGTGGAGTGAATGTGGCCAGGCTAAGTGGAGTGGAGGTGCCCAGGCTGAGTGGAGTGCAGGCACCCAGGCAGAGTGGGATTGGAAGTGCCCAGGCTGAGTGGAGTGAATGTGCCCAGGCTGAGTGGAGTGGAGGTGCCCAGGCCGAGTGGAGTGCAGGTTCCCAGGCAGAGTGGGACTGGAAGTGCCCAGGCTGAGTGGAGTGAATGTGCCCAGGCTGAGTGGAGTGGAGGTGCCCAGGCTGAGTGGAGTTGGGGTTCCCTGGCAGAGTGGGACTGGAAGTGCCAAGGCTGAGTGGAGTGAATGTGCCCAGGCTGAGTGGAGTGGAGATGCCCAGGCCGAGTGGAGTGCAGGTTCCCAGGCAGAGTGTGACTGAAAGTGCCCAGGCTGAGTGGAGTGAATGTGCCCAGGCTGAATGGAGTGGAGGTGCCCAGGCTGAGTGGAGGTGCCCAGGCTGAGTGGAGTGCAGGTTCCCAGGCAGAGTGGGATTGGAAGTGCCCAGGCTGAGTGGAGTGAATGTGCCCAGGCTGAGTGGAGTGGAGGTGCCCAGGCTCAGTGGAGTGGAGGCTCCCAGGCAGAGTGGGATTGGAAGTGCCCAGGCTGAGTGGAGTGAATGTGCCCAGGCTGAGTGGAGTGGAGGTGCCCAGGCAGAGTGGGATTGGAAGTGCCCAGGCTGAGTGGAGTGAATGTGCCCAGGCTGAGTGGAGTGGAGGTGCCCAGGCTGAGTGGAGTTGGGGTTCCCTGGCAGAGTGGGACTGGAAGTGCCAAGGCTGAGTGGAGTGAATGTGCCCAGGCTGAGTGGAGTGGAGGTGCCCAGGCCGAGTGGAGTGCAGGTTCCCAGGCAGAGTGGGACTGGAAGTGCCCAGTCGGAGTGGAGTGAATGTGCCCAGGCTGAATGGAGTGGAGGTGCCCAGGCTGAGTGGAGTGCAGGTTCCCTGGCTGAGTGGGATTGGAAGTGCCCAGGCTGAGTGCAGTGAATGTGCCCAGGCTGAGTGGAGTGGAGGTGCCAGGCTGAGTGGAGTTGGGGTTCCCTGGCAGAGTGGGACTGGAAGTGCCAAGGCTGAGTGGAGTGAATGTACCCAGGCTGAGTGGAGTGGAGGTGCCCAGGCTGAGTGGAGTGCAGGTTCCCAGCAGAGTAGGACTGGAAGTGCCCAGGCTGTGTGGAGTGAATGTGCCCAGGCTGAGTGGAGTGAATGTGCCCAGGCAGAGTGGAGTGAATGTGCCGAGGCTGAGTGGAGTGGAGGTGCCCAGGCTGAGTGGAGTGCAGGTTCCCAGGTAGAGTGGGATTGGAAGTGCCCAGGCTGAGTGGAGTGAATGTGCCCAGGCTGAGTGGAGTGGAGGTGCCCAGGCCGAGTGGAGTGCAGTTTCCCAGGCAGAGTGGGAAGTGCCCAGGCGGAGTGGAGTGAATGTGCCCAGGCTGAATGGGAGTCAATGTGCCTAGAGAGAGTGGAGTGAATTTGCCCGGCCGCCGGAGCCCGAAACGTGCGTTTCCCCATTGCCTTGAATGGGCGCGGAGAGAGGGGGGCGCTTTTTGGCTCGTGGCGCGGGCACCGTTGCGCCAAAGCGTCAAGTGTCACACCTCCCCGTGCTCGGGGCGGCCACTTGGAGCTAACTGGCTGGGTCTGGAGGGGCTGCGAGACCGCCCAGGAGAACGGGTCCAAACCGCGTTCCGATCGGACGAGAATTGAGGGCGGGACACAGTTCCGCGGTTCACGTTCCGCCTGGGCAAAGGGCCTATAACTTGCGGCGGGAGGGCTTAAGAGTGGGCCCCCGCGAGTCGGGTGGAGAGCCGGGGGTGGAGAGGAGTAGCGGAGGTTCCCAGTCAGAGTGGGAGTGGAGGTTCCTGGGCAGAGTGGGACTGGAAGTGCCCAGGCTGAGTGGAGTGAATGTGCCCTGGCTGAGTGGAGTGAATGTGCCCAGGCTGAGTGGAGTGAATGTGCCCAGGCTGAGTGGAGTGAATGTGCCCAGGCTGAGTGGAGAGAATGTGCCCAGGCTGAGTGGATTGGAGGTGCCCAGGCTGAGTGGAGTGCAGGTTCCCAGGCAGAGTGGGACTGGAAGTGCCCAGGCTGAGTGGAGTGAATGTGCCCAGGCTGAGTGGAGTGAATGTTCCCAGGCTGAATGGGAGTCAATGTGCCTAGACAGAGTGGAGTGAATGTGCCCAGGCTGAGTGGAGTGGAGGTGCCCAGGCTGAGTGGAGTTGGGGTTCCCAGGCAGAGAGGGACTGGAAGTGCCCAGGCTGAGTGGAGTGAATGTGCCCAGGCTGAGTGGAGTGAATGTTCCCAGGCTGAATGGGAGTCAATGTGCCTAGACAGAGTGGAGTGAAATTGCCCAGGCTGAGTGGAGTGGAGGTGCCCAGGCTGAGTGGAGTTGGGGTTCCCAGGCAGAGAGGGACTGGAAGTGCCCAGGCTGAGTGGAGTGAATGTGCCCAGGCTGCGTGGAGTGGAGGTTCCCAGGCTGAGTGGAGTGCAGGTTCCCAGCAGAGTGGGACTGGAAGTGCCCAGGCTGAGTGGAGTGAATGTGCCCAGGCTGAGTGGAGTGAATGTGCCCAGGCTGAGTGGAGTGAATGTGCCCAGGCTGAGTGGAGTGGAGGTGCCCAGGCTGAGTGGAAGGCAGGTTCCCATGCAGAGTGGGACTGGAAGTGCCCAGGCTGAGTGGAGTGAATGTGCCCTGGCTGAGTGGAGTGAATGTGCCCAGGCTGAGTGGAGTGAATGTGCCCAGGCTGAGTGGAGTGAATGTGCCCAGGCTGAGTGGAGAGAATGTGCCCAGGCTGAGTGGATTGGAGGTGCCCAGGCTGAGTGGAGTGCAGGTTCCCAGGCAGAGTGGGACTGGAAGTGCCCAGGCTGAGTGGAGTGAATGTGCCCAGGCTGAGTGGAGTGAATGTTCCCAGGCTGAATGGGAGTCAATGTGCCTAGACAGAGTGGAGTGAATGTGCCCAGGCTGAGTGGAGTGGAGGTGCCCAGGCTGAGTGGAGTTGGGGTTCCCAGGCAGAGAGGGACTGGAAGTGCCCAGGCTGAGTGGAGTGAATGTGCCCAGGCTGAGTGGAGTGAATGTTCCCAGGCTGAATGGGAGTCAATGTGCCTAGACAGAGTGGAGTGAATGTGCCCAGGCTGAGTGGAGTGGAGGTTCCCAGGCTGAGTGGAGTGCAGGTTCCCAGCAGAGTGGGACTGGAAGTGCCCAGGCTGAGTGGAGTGAATGTGCCCAGGCTGAGTGGAGTGAATGTGCCCAGGCTGAGTGGAGTGAATGTGCCCAGTCTGAGTGGAGTGGAGGTGCCCAGGCTGAGTGGAAGGCAGGTTCCCAGGCAGAGTGGGACTGGAAGTGCCCAGGCTGAGTGGAGTGAATGTCCCCAGGCTGAGTGGAGTGCATGTGCCCAGGCTGAGTGGAGTGCAGGTTCCCAGGCAGAGTGGGATTGGAAGTGCCCAGGCTGAGTGGAGTGAATATGCCCAGGCTGAGTGGAGTGGAGGTGCCCAGGCCGAGTGGAGTGCAGGTTCCCAGGCAGAGTGGGACTGGAAGTGCCCAGGCTGAGTGGAGTGAATGTGCCCAGGCTGAGTGGAGTGGAGGTGCCCAGGCTGAGTGGAGTTGGGGTTCCCTGGCAGAGTGGGACTGGAAGTGCCAAGGGTGAGTGGAGTGAATGTGCCCAGGCCGAGTGGACTGCAGGTTCCCAGGCTGAGTGGAGTGGAGGTGCCCAGGCTGAGTGGAGTGCAGGTTCCCAGGCAGAGTGGGACTGGAAGTGCCCAGGCTGAGTCCAGTGAATGTGCCCAGGCTGAATGGAGTGGAGGTGCCCAGGCAGAGTGGGAGTGGAGGTTCCTGGGCAGAGTGGGATTGGAAGTGCCCAGGCTGAGTGGAGTGAACGTGCCCAGGCTGAGTGGAGTGCAGGTTCCCAGGCAGAGTGGGAAGTGCCCAGGCTGAGTGGAGTGAATGTGCCCAGGCTGAGTGGAGTGAATGTGCCCAGGCTGATTGGAGTGAATGTGCCCAGGCTGAGTGGAGTGGAGGTGCCCAGGCTGAGTGGAGTGAATGTCCCCAGGCTGAGTGGAGTGCATGTGCCCAGGCTGAGTGGAGTGCAGGTTCCCAGGCAGAGTGGGATTGGAAGTGCCCAGGCTGAGTGGAGTGAATGTGCCCAGGCTGAGTGGATTGGAGGTGCCCAGGCTGAGTGGAGTGCAGGTTCCCAGGCAGAGTGGAGTGCAGGTTCCCAGGCAGAGTGGGATTGGAAGTGCCCAGGCTGAGTGGAGTGAATGTGCCCAGGCTGAGTGGAGAAAATGTGCCCAGGCTGAGTGGAGTGAATGTGTCCAGGCTGAGTGGAGTGGAGGTGCCCAGGCTGAGTGGAGTGCAGGTTCCCAGGCAGAGTGGGATTGGAAGTGCCCAGGCTGAGTGGAGTGAATGTACCCAGGCTGAGTGGAGTGGAGGTGCCCAGGCTGAGTGGAGTGAATGTCCCCAGGCTGAGTGGAGTGCATGTGCCCAGGCTGAGTGGAGTGCAGGTTCCCAGGCAGAGTGGGATTGGAAGTGCCCAGGCTGAGTGGAGTGAATGTGCCCAGGCTGAGTGGATTGGAGGTGCCCAGGCTGAGTGGAGTGCAGGTTCCCAGGCAGAGTGGAGTGCAGGTTCCCAGGCAGAGTGGGATTGGAAGTGCCCAGGCTGAGTGGAGTGAATGTGCCCAGGCTGAGTGGAGAAAATGTGCCCAGGCTGAGTGGAGTGAATGTGTCCAGGCTGAGTGGAGTGGAGGTGCCCAGGCTGAGTGGAGTGCAGGTTCCCAGGCAGAGTGGGATTGGAAGTGCCCAGGCTGAGTGGAGTGAATGTACCCAGGCTGAGTGGAGTGCAGGTGCCCAGGCTGAGTGGAGTGCAGGTTCCCAGGCAGAGTGGGATTGGAAGTGCCCAGGCTGAGTGGAGTCAATGTCCCCAGGCTGAGTGGAGTGAAAGTCCCCAGGCTGAGTGGAGTGCATGTGCCCAGGCTGAGTGGAGTGCAGGTTCCCAGGCAGAGTGGGATTGGAAGTGCCCAGGCTGAGTGGAGTGAATGTGCCCAGGCTGAGTGGAGTGGAGGTGCCCAGGCCGAGTGGAGTGCAGGTTCCCAGGCAGAGTGGGACTGGAAGTGCCCAGGCAGAGTGGAGTGAATGTGCCCAGGCTCAATGGGAGTCAATGTGCCTAGACAGAGTGGAGTGAATGTGCCCGGCCGCCGGAGCCCGAAACGTGCGTTTCCCCATTGCCTTGAATGGGTGCGGAGAGAGGGGGGCGCTTTTTGGCTCGTGGCGCGGGCACCGTTGCGCCAAAGCGTCAAGTGTCACACCTCCCCGTGCTCGGGGCGGCCCCTTGGAGCTAACTGGCCGGGTCTGGAGGGGCTGCGAGGCCGCCCAGGAGAACGGGTCCAAACCGCGTTCCGATCGGACAAGAATTGAGGGCGGGGCACAGTTCCGCGGTTCACTTTCCGCCCGGGCAAAGGGCCTATAACTTGCGGCGGGAGGGCTTAAGAGTGGATCCCCGCGAGTCGGGTTGAGAGCCGGGTGTGGAGAGGAGTAGCGGAGGTTCCCAGGCAGAGTTGGAGTGGAGGTTCCTGGGCAGAGTGGGACTGGAAGTGCCCAGGCTGAGTGGAGTGAATGTGCCCAGGCTGAGTGGAGTGAATGTGCCCAGGCTGAGTGGAGTGAATGTGCCCAGGCTGTGTGGATTGGAGGTGCCCAGGCTGAGTGGAGTGCAGGTTCCCAGGCAGAGTGGGACTGGGAGTGCCCAGGCTGAGTCCAGTGAATGTGCCCAGGCTGAATGGATTGGAGGTGCCCAGGCAGAGTGGGAGTGGAGGTTCCTGGGCAGAGTGGGATTGGAAGTGCCCAGGCTGAGTGGAGTGAATGTGCCCAGGCTGAGTGGAGTGAATGTGCCCAGGCTGATTGGAGTGAATGTGCCCAGGCTGAGTGGAGTGGAGGTGCCCAGGCTGAGTGGAGTGAATGTCCCCAGGCTGAGTGGAGTGCATGTGCCCAGGCTGAGTGGAGTGCAGGTTCCCAGGCAGAGTGGGATTGGAAGTGCCCAGGCTGAGTGGAGTGAATATGCCGAGGCTGAGTGGAGTGGAGTTGCCGAGGCTGAGTGGAGTGAATGTGCCCAGGCTGAGTGGATTGGAGGTGCCCAGGCTGAGTGGAGTGCAGGTTCCCAGGCAGAGTGGAGTGCAGGTTCCCAGGCAGAGTGGGATTGGAAGTGCCCAGGCTGAGTGGAGTGAATGTGCCCAGGCTGAGTGGAGAAAATGTGCCCAGGCTGAGTGGAGTGAATGTGTCCAGGCTGAGTGGAGTGGAGGTGCCCAGGCTGAGTGGAGTGCAGGTTCCCAGGCAGAGTGGGATTGGAAGTGCCCAGGCTGAGTGGAGTGAATGTACCCAGGCTGAGTGGAGTGCAGGTGCCCAGGCTGAGTGGAGTGCAGGTTCCCAGGCAGAGTGGGATTGGAAGTGCCCAGGCTGAGTGGAGTCAATGTCCCCAGGCTGAGTGGAGTGAAAGTCCCCAGGCTGAGTGGAGTGCATGTGCCCAGGCTGAGTGGAGTGCAGGTTCCCAGGCAGAGTGGGATTGGAAGTGCTCAGGCTGAGTGGAGTGAATGTGCCCAGGCTGAGTGGAGTGGAGGTGCCCAGGCCGAGTGGAGTGCAGGTTCCCAGGCAGAGTGGGACTGGAAGTGCCCAGGCTGAGTGGAGTGAATGTGCCCAGGCTGAGTGGAGTGCAGGTGCCCAGGCTGAGTGGAGTGCAGGTTCCCAGGCAGAGTGGGATTGGAAGTGCCCAGGCTGAGTGGAGTCAATGTCCCCAGGCTGAGTGGAGTGAAAGTCCCCAGGCTGAGTGGAGTGCATGTGCCCAGGCTGAGTGGAGTGCAGGTTCCCAGGCAGAGTGGGATTGGAAGTGCTCAGGCTGAGTGGAGTGAATGTGGCCAGGCTGAGTGGAGTGGAGGTGCCCAGGCTGAGTGGAGTGCAGGCACCCAGGCAGAGTGGGATTGGAAGTGCCCAGGCTGAGTGGAGTGAATAATGCCCAGGCTGAGTGGAGTGGAGGTGCCCAGGCCGAGTGGAGTGCAGGTTCCCAGGCAGAGTGGGACTGGAAGTGCCCAGGCTGAGTGGAGTGAATGTGCCCAGGCTGAGTGGAGTGGAGGTGCCCAGGCTGAGTGGAGTTGGGGTTCCCTGGCAGAGTGGGACTGGAAGTGCCAAGGCTGAGTGGAGTGAATTTGCCCAGGCTGAGTGGAGTGGAGATGCCCAGGCCGAGTGGAGTGCAGGTTCCCAGGCAGAGTGTGACTGAAAGTGCCCAGGCTGAGTGGAGTGAATGTGCCCAGGCTGAATGGAGTGGAGGTGCCCAGGCTGAGTGGAGGTGCCCAGGCTGAGTGGAGTGCAGGTTCCCAGGCAGAGTGGGATTGGAAGTGCCCAGGCTGAGTGGAGTGAATGTGCCCAGGCTGAGTGGAGTGGAGGTGCCCAGGCCGAGTGGAGTGCAGGTTCCCAGGCAGAGTGGGACTGGAAGTGCCCAGGCGGAGTGGAGTGAATGTGCCCAGGCTGAATGGTAGTCAATGTGCCTAGACAGAGTGGAGTGAATGTGCCCGGCCGCCGGAGCCCGAAACGTGCGTTTCCCCATTGCCTTGAATGGGCGCGGAGAGAGGGGGGCGCTTTTTGGCTCGAGGCGCGGGCACCGTTGCGCCAAAGCGTCAAGTGTCACACCTCCCCGTGCTCGGGGCGGCCCCTTGGAGCTAACTGGCTGGGTCTGGAGGGGCTGCGAGGCCGCCCAGGAGAACGGGTCCAAACCGCGTTCCGATCGGATGAGAATTGAGGGCGGGACACAGTTCCGCGGTTCACTTTCCGCCCGGGCAAAGGGCCTATAACTTGCGGCGGGAGGGCTTAAGAGTGGGCCCCCGCGAGTCGGGTGGAGAGCCGGGTGTGGAGAGGAGTAGCGGAGGTTCCCAGTCAGAGTGGGAGTGGAGGTTCCTGGGCAGAGTGGGACTGGAAGTGCCCAGGCTGAGTGGAGTGGAGATGCCCAGGCCGAGTGGAGTGCAGGTTCCCAGGCAGAGTGTGACTGAAAGTGCCCAGGCTGAGTGGAGTGAATGTGCCCAGGCTGAATGGAGTGGAGGTGCCCAGGCTGAGTGGAGGTGCCCAGGCTGAGTGGAGTGCAGGTTCCCAGGCAGAGTGGGACTGGAAGTGCCGAGGCGGAGTGGAGTGAATGTGCCCAGGCTGAGTGGAGTGGAGGTGCCCAGGCTGAGTGGAGAGAATGTGCCCAGGCTGAGTGGATTGGAGGTGCCCAGGCTGAGTGGAGTGCAGGTTCCCAGGCAGAGTGGGACTGGAAGTGCCCAGGCTGAGTGGAGTGAATGTGCCCAGGCTGAGTGGAGTGAATGATCCCAGGATGAATGGGAGTCATTGTGCCTAGACAGAGTGGAGTGAATGTGCCCAGGCTGAGTGGAGTGGAGGTGCCCAGGCTGAGTGGAGTTGGGGTTCCCAGGCAGAGAGGGACTGGAAGTGCCCTGGCTGAGTGGAGTGAATATGCCCAGGCTGCGTGGAGTGGAGGTTCCCAGGCTGAGTGGAGTGCAGGTTCCCAGCAGAGTGGGATTGGAAGTACCCAGGCTGAGTGGAGTGGAGGTGCCCAGGCTGAGTGGAGTGCAGGTTCCCAGGCAGAGTGGGATTGGAAGTGCCCAGGCTGAGTGGAGTGAATGTGCCCAGGCTGAGTGGAGTGGAGGTGCCCAGGCTGAGTGGAGTTGGGGTTCCCTGGCAGAGTGGGACTGGAAGTGCCAAGGCTGAGTGGAGTGAATGTACCCAGGCTGAGTGGAGTGGAGGTGCCCAGGCTGAGTGGAGTGCTGGTTCCCAGGCAGAGTGGGATTGGAAGTTCCCAGGCTGAGTGGAGTGAATGTCCCCAGGCTGAGTGGATTGCATGTGCCCAGGCTGAGTGGAGTGCAGGTTCCCTGGCAGAGTGGGATTGGAAGTGCCCAGGCTGAGTGGAGTGAATGTGCCCAGGCTGACTGGAGTGGAGGTGCCCAGGCCGAGTGGAGTGCAGGTTCCCAGGCAGAGTGGGACTGGAAGTGCCCAGGCGGAGTGGAGTGAATGTGCCCAGGCTGAATGGGAGTCAATGTGCCTAGACAGAGTGGAGTGAATGTGCCCGGCCGCCGGAGCCCGAAACGTGCGTTTCCCCATTGCCTTGAATGGGCGCGGAGAGAGGGGGGGCGCTTTTTGGCTCGTGGCGCGGGCACCGTTGCGCCAAAGCGTCAAGTGTCACACCTCCCCGTGCTCGGGGCGGCCCCTTGGAGCTAACTGGCTGGGTCTGGAGGGGCTGCGAGGCCACCCAGGAGAACGGGTCCAAACCGCGTTCCGATCGGACGAGAATTGAGGGCGGGACACAGTTCCGCGGTTCACTTTCCGCCCGGGCAAAGGGCCTATAACTTGCGGCGGGAGGGCTTAAGAGTGGGCCCCCGCGAGTCGGGTGGAGAGCCGGGTGTGGAGAGGAGTAGCGGAGGTTCCCAGTCAGAGTGGGAGTGGAGGTTCCTGGGCAGAGTGAGACTGGAAGTGCCCAGGCTGAGTGGAGTGAATGTGCCCTGGCTGAGTGGAGTGAATGTGCCCAGGCTGAGTGGAGTGAATGTGCCCAGGCTGAGTGGAGTGAATGTGCCCAGGCTGAGTGGAGAGAATGTGCCCAGGCTGAGTGGATTGGAGGTGCCCAGGCTGAGTGGAGTGCAGGTTCCCAGGCAGAGTGGGACTGGAAGTGCCCAGGCTGAGTGGAGTGAATGTGCCCAGGCTGAGTGGAGTGAATGATCCCAGGCTGAATGGAGTGGAGGTGCCCAGGCTGAGTGGAGTGGAGGTGCCCAGGCTGAGTGGAGTTGGGGTTCCCAGGCAGTGAGGGACTGGAAGTGCCCTGGCTGAGTGGAGTGAATGTGCCCAGGCAGCGTGGAGTGGAGGTTCCCAGGCTGAGTGGATTGCATGTGCCCAGGCTGAGTGGATTGCATGTGCCCAGGCTGAGTGGAGTGCAGGTTCCCTGGCAGAGTGGGATTGGAAGTGCCCAGGCTGAGTGGAGAGAATGTGCCCAGGCTGAGTGGATTGGAGGTGCCCAGGCTGAGTGGAGTGCAGGTTCCCAGGCAGAGTGTGACTGAAAGTGCCCAGGCTGAGTGGAGTGAATGTGCCCAGGCTGAATGGAGTGGAGGTGCCCAGGCTGAGTGGAGGTGCCCAGGCTGAGTGGAGTGCAGGTTCCCAGGCAGAGTGGGATTGGAAGTGCCCAGGCTGAGTGGAGTGAATGTGCCCTGGCTGAGTGGAGTGAATGTGCCCAGGCTGAGTGGCGTGGAGGTGCCCAGGCTGAGTAGAGTGCAGGCACCCAGGCAGAGTGGGATTGGAAGTGCCCAGGCTGAGTGGAGTGAATGTGCCCAGGCTGAGTGGAGTGGAGGTGCCCAGGCCGAGTGGAGTGCAGGTTCCCAGGCAGAGTGGGACTGGAAGTGCCCAGGCTGAGTGGAGTGAATGTGCCCAGGCTGAGTGGAGTGGAGGTGCCCAGGCTGAGTGGAGTTGGGGTTCCCTGGCAGAGTGGGACTGGAAGTGCCAAGGCTGAGTGGAGTGAATGTGCCCAGGCTGAGTGGAGTGGAGTTGCCCAGGCCGAGTGGAGTGCAGGTTCCCAGGCAGAGTGGGACTGAAAGTGCCCAGGCTGAGTGGAGTGAATGTGCCCAGGCTGAATGGAGTGGAGGTGCCCAGGCTGAATGGAGTGCAGGTTCCCTGGCAGAGTGGGATTGGAAGTGCCCAGGCTGAGTGGAGTGAATGTGCCCAGGCTGAGTGGAGTGGAGGTGCCCAGGCTGAGTGGAGTTGGGGTTCCCTGGCAGAGTGGGACTGGAAGTGCCAAGGCTGAGTGGAGTGAAGGTACCCAGGCTGAGTGGAGTGGAGGTGCCCAGGCTGAGTGGAGTGCAGGTTCCCAGCAGAGTGGGACTGGAAGTGCCCAGGCTGAGTGGAGTGAATGTGCCCAGGCTGAATGGAGTGGAGGTGCCCAAACTGAGTGGAGGTGCCCAGGCTGAGTGGAGTGCAGGTTCCCAGGCAGAGTGGGATTGGAAGTGCCCAGGCTGAGTGGAGTGAATGTACCCAGGCTGAGTGGAGTGGAGGGGCCCAGGCTGAGTGGAGTGCAGGTTCCCAGGCAGAGTGGGATTGGAAGTGCCCAGGCTGAGTGGAGTGAATGTGCCCAGGCTGAGTGGAGTGGAGGTGCCGAGGCTGAGTAGAGTTGGGGTTGGGGTTGGCTCGTGGCGCGGTCACCGTTGCGCCAAAGCGTCAAGTGTCACACCTCCCCGTGCTCGGGGCGGCCCCTTGGAGCTAACTAGCGAGGTTTGGAGGGGCTGCGAGGCCGCCCAGGAGAACGGGTCCAAACCGCGTTCCGATCGGACGAGAATTGAGGGCGGGACACAGTTCCGCGGTTCACTTTCCGCCCGGGCAAATGGCCTATAACTTGCGGCGGGAGGGCTTAAGAGTGGGCCCCCGCGAGTCGGGTGGAGAGCCGGGTGTGGAGAGGAGTAGCGGAGGTTCCCAGTCAGAGTGGGAGTGGAGGTTCCTGGGCAGAGTGGGACTGGAAGTGCCCAGGCTGAGTGGAGTGAATGTGCCCTGGCTGAGTGGAGTGAATGTGGCCAGGCTGAGTGGAGTGGAGGTGCCCAGGCTGAGTGGAGTGCAAGCACCCAGGCAGAGTGGGATTGGTATTGCCCAGGCTGAGTGGAGTGAATGTGCCCAGGCTGAGTGGAGTGGAGGTGCCCAGGCTGAGTGGATTTGGGGTTCCCTGGCAGAGTGGGACTGGAAGTGCCAAGGCTGAGTGGAGTGAATGTGCCCAGGCTGAGTGGAGTGGAGGTGCCCAGGCCGAGTGGAGTGCAGGTTCCCAGGCAGAGTGGGATTGACAGTCCCCAGGCTGAGTGGAGTGAATGTGCCCAGGCTGAATGGAGTGGAGGTGCCGAGGCTGAGTGGAGTGCAGGTTCCCTGGCAGAGTGGGATTGGAAGTGCCCAGGCTGAGTGCAGTGAATGTGCCCAGGCTGAGTGGAGTGGAGGTGCCCAGGCTGAGTGGAGTTGGGGTTCCCTGGCAGAGTGGGACTGGAAGTGCGAAGGCTGAGTGGAGTGAATGTACCCAGGCTGAGTGGAGTGAATGTGCCCAGGCTGAGTGGAGTGCAGGTTCCCAGCAGAGTGGGACTGGAAGTGCCCAGGCTGAGTGGAGTGAATGTGCCCAGGCTGAGTGGAGTGAATGTGCCCAAGCAGAGTGGAGTGAATGTGCCCAGGCTGAGTGGAGTGGAGGTGCCCAGGCTGAGTGGAGTGCAGGTTCCCAGGCAGAGTGGGATTGGAAGTGCCCAGGCTGAGTGGAGTGAATGTGCCCAGGCTGAGTGGAGTGGAGGTGCCCAGGCCGAGTGGAGTGGAGGTGCCCAGGCTGAGTGGATTTGGGGTTCCCTGGCAGAGTGGGACTGGAAGTGCCAAGGCTGAGTGGAGTGAATGTGCCCAGGCTGAGTGGAGTGGAGGTGCCCAGGCCGAGTGGAGTGCAGGTTCCCAGGCAGAGTGGGATTGACAGTCCCCAGGCTGAGTGGAGTGAATGTGCCCAGGCTGAATGGAGTGGAGGTGCCGAGGCTGAGTGGAGTGCAGGTTCCCTGGCAGAGTGGGATTGGAAGTGCCCAGGCTGAGTGCAGTGAATGTGCCCAGGCTGAGTGGAGTGGAGGTGCCCAGGCTGAGTGGAGTTGGGGTTCCCTGGCAGAGTGGGACTGGAAGTGCGAAGGCTGAGTGGAGTGAATGTACCCAGGCTGAGTGGAGTGAATGTGCCCAGGCTGAGTGGAGTGCAGGTTCCCAGCAGAGTGGGACTGGAAGTGCCCAGGCTGAGTGGAGTGAATGTGCCCAGGCTGAGTGGAGTGAATGTGCCCAAGCAGAGTGGAGTGAATGTGCCCAGGCTGAGTGGAGTGGAGGTGCCCAGGCTGAGTGGAGTGCAGGTTCCCAGGCAGAGTGGGATTGGAAGTGCCCAGGCTGAGTGGAGTGAATGTGCCCAGGCTGAGTGGAGTGGAGGTGCCCAGGCCGAGTGGAGTGCAGGTTCCCAGGTAGAGTGGGACTGGAAGTGCCCAGGCGGAGTGGAGTGAATGTGCCCAGGCTGAATGGGAGTCAATGTGCCTAGACAGAGTGGAGTGAATGTGCCCAGGCTGAGTGGAGTGGAGGTGCCCAGGCTGAGTGGAGTTGGGGTTCCCAGGCAGAGAGGGACTGGAAGTGCCCTGGCTGAGTGGAGTGAATGTGCCCAGGCTGAATGGGAGTCAATGTGCCTAGACAGAGTGGAGTGAATGTGCCCGGCCGCCGGAGCCCGAAACGTGCGTTTCCCCATTGCCTTGAATGGGCGCGGAGAGAGGGGGGCGCTTTTTGGCTCGAGGCGTGGGCACCCTTTGCGCCAAAGCGTCAAGTGTCACACCTCCCCGTGCTCGGGGCGGCCCCTTGGAGCTAACTGGCTGGGTCTGGAGGGGCTGCGAGGCCGCCCAGGAGAACGGGTCCAAACCGCGTTCCGATCGGATGAGAATTGAGGGCGGGACACAGTTCCGCGGTTCACTTTCCGCCCGGGCAAAGGGCCTATAACTTGCGGCGGGAGGGCTTAAGAGTGGGCCCCCGCGAGTCGGGTGGAGAGCCGGGTGTGGAGAGGAGTAGCGGAGGTTCCCAGTCAGAGTGGGAGTGGAGGTTCCTGGGCAGAGTGGGACTGGAAGTGCCCAGGCAGAGTGGGAATGGAAGTGCCCAGGCTGAGTGGAGTGAATGTGGCCAGGCTGAGTGGAGTGGAGGTGCCCAGGCCGAGTGGAGTGCAGGTTCCCAGGCAGAGTGGGACTGGAAGTGCCCAGGCTGAGTGGAGTGAATGTGCCCAGGCTGAGTGGAGTGGAGGTGCCCAGGCTGAGTGGAGTTGGGGTTCCCTGGCAGAGTGGGACTGGAAGTGCCAAGGCTGAGTGGAGTGAATGTGCCCAGGCTGAGTGGAGTGGAGGTGCCCAGGCCGACTGGAGTGCAGGCACCCAGGCAGAGTGGGATTGGAAGTGCCCAGGCTGAGTGGAGTGAATGTGCCCAGGCTGAGTGGAGTGAATGTGCCCAAGCAGAGTGGAGTGAATGTGCCCAGGCTGAGTGGAGTGGAGGTGAAAAGGCTGAGTGGAGTGCAGGTTCCCAGGCAGAGTGGGATTGGAAGTGCCCAGGCTGAGTGGAGTGAATGTGCCCAGGCTGAGTGGAGTGGAGGTGCCCAGGCCGAGTGGAGTGCAGGTTCCCAGGTAGAGTGGGACTGGAAGTGCCCAGGCGGAGTGGAGTGAATGTGCCCAGGCTGAATGGGAGTCAATGTGCCTAGACAGAGTGGAGTGAATGTGCCCAGGCTGAGTGGAGTGGAGGTGCCCAGGCTGAGTGGAGTTGGGGTTCCCAGGCAGAGAGGGACTGGAAGTGCCCTGGCTGAGTGGAGTGAATGTGCCCAGGCTGAATGGGAGTCAATGTGCCTAGACAGAGTGGAGTGAATGTGCCCGGCCGCCGGAGCCCGAAACGTGCGTTTCCCCATTGCCTTGAATGGGCGCGGAGAGAGGGGGGCGCTTTTTGGCTCGAGGCGTGGGCACCCTTTGCGCCAAAGCGTCAAGTGTCACACCTCCCCGTGCTCGGGGCGGCCCCTTGGAGCTAACTGGCTGGGTCTGGAGGGGCTGCGAGGCCGCCCAGGAGAACGGGTCCAAACCGCGTTCCGATCGGACGAGAATTGAGGGCGGGACACAGTTCCGCGGTTCACTTTCCGCCCGGGCAAAGGGCCTATAACTTGCGGCAGGAGGGCTTAAGAGTGGGCCCCCGCGAGTCGGGTGGAGAGCCGGGTGTGGAGAGGAGTAGCGGAGCTTCCCAGTCAGAGTGGGAGTGGAGGTTCCTGGGCAGAGTGGGAATGGAAGTGCCCAGGCTGAGTGGAGTGAATGTGCCCAGGCTGAATGGAGTGGAGGTGCCGAGGCTGAGTGGAGTGCAGGTTCCCTGGCAGAGTGGGATTGGAAGTGCCCAGGCTGAGTGCAGTGAATGTGCCCAGGCTGAGTGGAGTGGAGGTGCCCAGGCTGAGTGGAGTTGGGGTTCCCTGGCAGAGTGTGACTGGAAGTGCCAAGGCTGAGTGGAGTGAATGTACCCAGGCTGAGTGGAGTGAATGTGCCCAGGCTGAGTGGAGTGCAGGTTCCCAGCAGAGTGGGACTGGAAGTGCCCAGGCTGAGTGGAGTGAATGTGCCCAGGCTGAGTGGAGTGAATGTGCCCAAGCAGAGTGGAGTGAATGTGCCCAGGCTGAGTGGAGTGGAGGTGCCCAGGCTGAGTGGAGTGCAGGTTCCCAGGCAGAGTGGGATTGGAAGTGCCCAGGCTGAGTGGAGTGAATGTGCCCAGGCTGAGTGGAGTGGAGGTGCCCAGGCCGAGTGGAGTGCAGGTTCCCAGGTAGAGTGGGACTGGAAGTGCCCAGGCGGAGTGGAGTGAATGTGCCCAGGCTGAATGGGAGTCAATGTGCCTAGACAGAGTGGAGTGAATGTGCCCAGGCTGAGTGGAGTGGAGGTGCCCAGGCTGAGTGGAGTTGGCGTTCCCAGGCAGAGAGGGACTGGAAGTGCCCTGGCTGAGTGGAGTGAATGTGCCCAGGCTGAATGGGAGTCAATGTGCCTAGACAGAGTGGAGTGAATGTGCCCGGCCGCCGGAGCCCGAAACGTGCGTTTCCCCATTGCCTTGAATGGGCGCGGAGAGAGGGGGGCGCTTTTTGGCTCGAGGCGTGGGCACCCTTTGCGCCAAAGCGTCAAGTGTCACACCTCCCCGTGCTCGGGGCGGCCCCTTGGAGCTAACTAGCTGGGTCTGGAGGGGCTGCGAGGCCGCCCAGGAGAACGGGTCCAAACCGCGTTCCGATCGGATGAGAATTGAGGGCGGGACACAGTTCCGCGGTTCACTTTCCGCCCGGGCAAAGGGCCTATAACTTGCGGCGGGAGGGCTTAAGAGTGGGCCCCCGCGAGTCGGGTGGAGAGCCGGGTGTGGAGAGGAGTAGCGGAGGTTCCCAGTCAGAGTGGGAGTGGAGGTTCCTGGGCAGAGTGGGACTGGAAGTGCCCAGGCTGAGTGGAGTGAATGTGCCCTGGCTGAGTGGAGTGAATGTGGCCAGGCTGAGTGGAGTGGAGGTGCCCAGGCCGAGTGGAGTGCAGGTTCCCAGGCAGAGTGGGACTGGAAGTGCCCAGGCTGAGTGGAGTGAATGTGCCCAGGCTGAGTGGAGTGGAGGTGCCCAGGCTGAGTGGAGTTGGGGTTCCCTGGCAGAGTGGGACTGGAAGTGCCAAGGCTGAGTGGAGTGAATGTGCCCAGGCTGAGTGGAGTGGAGGTGCCCAGGCCGACTGGAGTGCAGGCACCCAGGCAGAGTGGGATTGGAAGTGCCCAGGCTGAGTGGAGTGAATGTGCCCAGGCTGAGTGGAGTGGAGGTGCCCAGGCTGAGTGGAGTTGGGGTTCCCTGGCAGAGTGGGACTGGAAGTGCCCAGGCTGAGTGGAGTGAATGTCCCCAGGCTGAGTGGAGTGCATGTGCCCAGGCTGAGTGGAGTGCAGGTTCCCAGGCAGAGTGGGATTGGAAGTGCCCAGGCTGAGTGGAGTGAATATGCCCAGGCTGAGTGGAGTGGAGGTGCCCAGGCCGAGTGGAGTGCAGGTTCCCAGGCAGAGTGGGACTGGAAGTGCCCAGGCTGAGTGGAGTGAATGTGCCCAGGCTGAGTGGAGTGGAGGTGCCCAGGCTGAGTGGAGTTGGGGTTCCCTGGCAGAGTGGGACTGGAAGTGCCAAGGGTGAGTGGAGTGAATGTGCCCAGGCCGAGTGGACTGCAGGTTCCCAGGCTGAGTGGAGTGGAGGTGCCCAGGCTGAGTGGAGTGCAGGTTCCCAGGCAGAGTGGGACTGGAAGTGCCCAGGCTGAGTCCAGTGAATGTGCCCAGGCTGAATGGAGTGGAGGTGCCCAGGCAGAGTGGGAGTGGAGGTTCCTGGGCAGAGTGGGATTGGAAGTGCCCAGGCTGAGTGGAGTGAACGTGCCCAGGCTGAGTGGAGTGCAGGTTCCCAGGCAGAGTGGGAAGTGCCCAGGCTGAGTGGAGTGAATGTGCCCAGGCTGAGTGGAGTGAATGTGCCCAGGCTGATTGGAGTGAATGTGCCCAGGCTGAGTGGAGTGGAGGTGCCCAGGCTGAGTGGAGTGAATGTCCCCAGGCTGAGTGGAGTGCATGTGCCCAGGCTGAGTGGAGTGCAGGTTCCCAGGCAGAGTGGGATTGGAAGTGCCCAGGCTGAGTGGAGTGAATGTGCCCAGGCTGAGTGGATTGGAGGTGCCCAGGCTGAGTGGAGTGCAGGTTCCCAGGCAGAGTGGAGTGCAGGTTCCCAGGCAGAGTGGGATTGGAAGTGCCCAGGCTGAGTGGAGTGAATGTGCCCAGGCTGAGTGGAGAAAATGTGCCCAGGCTGAGTGGAGTGAATGTGTCCAGGCTGAGTGGAGTGGAGGTGCCCAGGCTGAGTGGAGTGCAGGTTCCCAGGCAGAGTGGGATTGGAAGTGCCCAGGCTGAGTGGAGTGAATGTACCCAGGCTGAGTGGAGTGGAGGTGCCCAGGCTGAGTGGAGTGAATGTCCCCAGGCTGAGTGGAGTGCATGTGCCCAGGCTGAGTGGAGTGCAGGTTCCCAGGCAGAGTGGGATTGGAAGTGCCCAGGCTGAGTGGAGTGAATGTGCCCAGGCTGAGTGGATTGGAGGTTCCCAGGCTGAGTGGAGTGCAGGTTCCCAGGCAGAGTGGAGTGCAGGTTCCCAGGCAGAGTGGGATTGGAAGTGCCCAGGCTGAGTGGAGTGAATGTGCCCAGGCTGAGTGGAGAAAATGTGCCCAGGCTGAGTGGAGTGAATGTGTCCAGGCTGAGTGGAGTGGAGGTGCCCAGGCTGAGTGGAGTGCAGGTTCCCAGGCAGAGTGGGATTGGAAGTGCCCAGGCTGAGTGGAGTGAATGTACCCAGGCTGAGTGGAGTGCAGGTGCCCAGGCTGAGTGGAGTGCAGGTTCCCAGGCAGAGTGGGATTGGAAGTGCCCAGGCTGAGTGGAGTCAATGTCCCCAGGCTGAGTGGAGTGAAAGTCCCCAGGCTGAGTGGAGTGCATGTGCCCAGGCTGAGTGGAGTGCAGGTTCCCAGGCAGAGTGGGATTGGAAGTGCCCAGGCTGAGTGGAGTGAATGTGCCCAGGCTGAGTGGAGTGGAGGTGCCCAGGCCGAGTGGAGTGCAGGTTCCCAGGCAGAGTGGGACTGGAAGTGCCCAGGCAGAGTGGAGTGAATGTGCCCAGGCTCAATGGGAGTCAATGTGCCTAGACAGAGTGGAGTGAATGTGCCCGGCCGCCGGAGCCCGAAACGTGCGTTTCCCCATTGCCTTGAATGGGTGCGGAGAGAGGGGGGCGCTTTTTGGCTCGTGGCGCGGGCACCGTTGCGCCAAAGCGTCAAGTGTCACACCTCCCCGTGCTCGGGGCGGCCCCTTGGAGCTAACTGGCCGGGTCTGGAGGGGCTGCGAGGCCGCCCAGGAGAACGGGTCCAAACCGCGTTCCGATCGGACAAGAATTGAGGGCGGGGCACAGTTCCGCGGTTCACTTTCCGCCCGGGCAAAGGGCCTATAACTTGCGGCGGGAGGGCTTAAGATTGGATCCCCGCGAGTCGGGTTGAGAGCCGGGTGTGGAGAGGAGTAGCGGAGGTTCCCAGGCAGAGTTGGAGTGGAGGTTCCTGGGCAGAGTGGGACTGGAAGTGCCCAGGCTGAGTGGAGTGAATGTGCCCAGGCTGAGTGGAGTGAATGTGCCCAGGCTGAGTGGAGTGAATGTGCCCAGGCTGTGTGGATTGGAGGTGCCCAGGCTGAGTGGAGTGCAGGTTCCCAGGCAGAGTGGGACTGGGAGTGCCCAGGCTGAGTCCAGTGAATGTGCCCAGGCTGAATGGATTGGAGGTGCCCAGGCAGAGTGGGAGTGGAGGTTCCTGGGCAGAGTGGGATTGGAAGTGCCCAGGCTGAGTGGAGTGAATGTGCCCAGGCTGAGTGGAGTGAATGTGCCCAGGCTGATTGGAGTGAATGTGCCCAGGCTGAGTGGAGTGGAGGTGCCCAGGCTGAGTGGAGTGAATGTCCCCAGGCTGAGTGGAGTGCATGTGCCCAGGCTGAGTGGAGTGCAGGTTCCCAGGCAGAGTGGGATTGGAAGTGCCCAGGCTGAGTGGAGTGAATATGCCGAGGCTGAGTGGAGTGGAGTTGCCGAGGCTGAGTGGAGTGAATGTGCCCAGGCTGAGTGGATTGGAGGTGCCCAGGCTGAGTGGAGTGCAGGTTCCCAGGCAGAGTGGAGTGCAGGTTCCCAGGCAGAGTGGGATTGGAAGTGCCCAGGCTGAGTGGAGTGAATGTGCCCAGGCTGAGTGGAGAAAATGTGCCCAGGCTGAGTGGAGTGAATGTGTCCAGGCTGAGTGGAGTGGAGGTGCCCAGGCTGAGTGGAGTGCAGGTTCCCAGGCAGAGTGGGATTGGAAGTGCCCAGGCTGAGTGGAGTGAATGTACCCAGGCTGAGTGGAGTGCAGGTGCCCAGGCTGAGTGGAGTGCAGGTTCCCAGGCAGAGTGGGATTGGAAGTGCCCAGGCTGAGTGGAGTCAATGTCCCCAGGCTGAGTGGAGTGAAAGTCCCCAGGCTGAGTGGAGTGCATGTGCCCAGGCTGAGTGGAGTGCAGGTTCCCAGGCAGAGTGGGATTGGAAGTGCTCAGGCTGAGTGGAGTGAATGTGCCCAGGCTGAGTGGAGTGGAGGTGCCCAGGCCGAGTGGAGTGCAGGTTCCCAGGCAGAGTGGGACTGGAAGTGCCCAGGCTGAGTGGAGTGAATGTGCCCAGGCTGAGTGGAGTGCAGGTGCCCAGGCTGAGTGGAGTGCAGGTTCCCAGGCAGAGTGGGATTGGAAGTGCCCAGGCTGAGTGGAGTCAATGTCCCCAGGCTGAGTGGAGTGAAAGTCCCCAGGCTGAGTGGAGTGCATGTGCCCAGGCTGAGTGGAGTGCAGGTTCCCAGGCAGAGTGGGATTGGAAGTGCTCAGGCTGAGTGGAGTGAATGTGGCCAGGCTGAGTGGAGTGGAGGTGCCCAGGCTGAGTGGAGTGCAGGCACCCAGGCAGAGTGGGATTGGAAGTGCCCAGGCTGAGTGGAGTGAATAATGCCCAGGCTGAGTGGAGTGGAGGTGCCCAGGCCGAGTGGAGTGCAGGTTCCCAGGCAGAGTGGGACTGGAAGTGCCCAGGCTGAGTGGAGTGAATGTGCCCAGGCTGAGTGGAGTGGAGGTGCCCAGGCTGAGTGGAGTTGGGGTTCCCTGGCAGAGTGGGACTGGAAGTGCCAAGGCTGAGTGGAGTGAATTTGCCCAGGCTGAGTGGAGTGGAGATGCCCAGGCCGAGTGGAGTGCAGGTTCCCAGGCAGAGTGTGACTGAAAGTGCCCAGGCTGAGTGGAGTGAATGTGCCCAGGCTGAATGGAGTGGAGGTGCCCAGGCTGAGTGGAGGTGCCCAGGCTGAGTGGAGTGCAGGTTCCCAGGCAGAGTGGGATTGGAAGTGCCCAGGCTGAGTGGAGTGAATGTGCCCAGGCTGAGTGGAGTGGAGGTGCCCAGGCCGAGTGGAGTGCAGGTTCCCAGGCAGAGTGGGACTGGAAGTGCCCAGGCGGAGTGGAGTGAATGTGCCCAGGCTGAATGGTAGTCAATGTGCCTAGACAGAGTGGAGTGAATGTGCCCGGCCGCCGGAGCCCGAAACGTGCGTTTCCCCATTGCCTTGAATGGGCGCGGAGAGAGGGGGGCGCTTTTTGGCTCGAGGCGCGGGCACCGTTGCGCCAAAGCGTCAAGTGTCACACCTCCCCGTGCTCGGGGCGGCCCCTTGGAGCTAACTGGCTGGGTCTGGAGGGGCTGCGAGGCCGCCCAGGAGAACGGGTCCAAACCGCGTTCCGATCGGATGAGAATTGAGGGCGGGACACAGTTCCGCGGTTCACTTTCCGCCCGGGCAAAGGGCCTATAACTTGCGGCGGGAGGGCTTAAGAGTGGGCCCCCGCGAGTCGGGTGGAGAGCCGGGTGTGGAGAGGAGTAGCGGAGGTTCCCAGTCAGAGTGGGAGTGGAGGTTCCTGGGCAGAGTGGGACTGGAAGTGCCCAGGCTGAGTGGAGTGGAGATGCCCAGGCCGAGTGGAGTGCAGGTTCCCAGGCAGAGTGTGACTGAAAGTGCCCAGGCTGAGTGGAGTGAATGTGCCCAGGCTGAATGGAGTGGAGGTGCCCAGGCTGAGTGGAGGTGCCCAGGCTGAGTGGAGTGCAGGTTCCCAGGCAGAGTGGGACTGGAAGTGCCGAGGCGGAGTGGAGTGAATGTGCCCAGGCTGAGTGGAGTGGAGGTGCCCAGGCTGAGTGGAGAGAATGTGCCCAGGCTGAGTGGATTGGAGGTGCCCAGGCTGAGTGGAGTGCAGGTTCCCAGGCAGAGTGGGACTGGAAGTGCCCAGGCTGAGTGGAGTGAATGTGCCCAGGCTGAGTGGAGTGAATGATCCCAGGATGAATGGGAGTCATTGTGCCTAGACAGAGTGGAGTGAATGTGCCCAGGCTGAGTGGAGTTGGGGTTCCCAGGCAGAGAGGGACTGGAAGTGCCCTGGCTGAGTGGAGTGAATATGCCCAGGCTGCGTGGAGTGGAGGTTCCCAGGCTGAGTGGAGTGCAGGTTCCCAGCAGAGTGGGATTGGAAGTACCCAGGCTGAGTGGAGTGGAGGTGCCCAGGCTGAGTGGAGTGCAGGTTCCCAGGCAGAGTGGGATTGGAAGTGCCCAGGCTGAGTGGAGTGAATGTGCCCAGGCTGAGTGGAGTGGAGGTGCCCAGGCTGAGTGGAGTTGGGGTTCCCTGGCAGAGTGGGACTGGAAGTGCCAAGGCTGAGTGGAGTGAATGTACCCAGGCAGAGTGGAGTGGAGGTGCCCAGGCTGAGTGGAGTGCTGGTTCCCAGGCAGAGTGGGATTGGAAGTTCCCAGGCTGAGTGGAGTGAATGTCCCCAGGCTGAGTGGATTGCATGTGCCCAGGCTGAGTGGAGTGCAGGTTCCCTGGCAGAGTGGGATTGGAAGTGCCCAGGCTGAGTGGAGTGAATGTGCCCAGGCTGACTGGAGTGGAGGTGCCCAGGCCGAGTGGAGTGC
>NW_026890211.1:0-2000 GCF_963514075.1 Conger conger | reverse complement strand
GAGAGGGGGAGAGAGAGAGAGAGAGAGAGAGAGGGAGAGAGAGGTAGCGACCACGTTTATTTTCAGGCAGACGAGCCTGGCTCCTGCTATTTTTGGAAACATGCTTGTGTGTGCGCACTTACTCTGTGCCGAATATGACACACGACGAGTACGAGCTGATGAACATGTATGACAGAGAGAGAGAGAGAGAGAGAGAGAGAGAGAGAGAGGGAGAGGGGGAGGGGCAGAAATCCTGTGAAATCCTCAAACGCACCGCAGATGAGAAAGAAAAAGGCCGACCTCAGCGTTGCTACAGATCTACAGACTACAGATCTACAGACTGCAGATCTACAGACTACAGATCTACAGACTGCAGATCTACAGACTACAGATCTACAGACTACAGTTTGGCTGGAAATCTATTTTTATTGTAGACAAAAACACACATGCATACAAAATCATATGTATGCGTAAATATTGATGTAAAACAGTCACACGTGTGTGCACTCCAACACACACACGCGCACACACTCTGTGAGTGCATAGTGTGAGGCGTTTACATTGAGTATGAATGTGGTGTAGGAGGCAGTCTGTCATTCATTCTCTGCTGCAGCCAGCTCTCTCCCTCTCCCTCTCTCTCCCCCTCTCCTTCTCCCTCCCTCTCTCTCCCCCTATCTCCCTCTCTCTCATTCAATGAATGCAAAGTAAATTTGGTGAAAAGATCAGACAGACAGATGGGCCAGAGGTTATTGTTGTTATGGTTATGTGCACCAGGTGCCTCAGATTTCCCACAGACAGATTTCAGTGCACACAAACACGCTGGGTGTAGGGACTGTCCACATCTGTACCTCCAAAATACACTCAGACTGCCTGCTGTACACCAACACCACCCTAAACCCAGCACCCTATCAGCCCCAGAGTGAATACACCCATATTAACCACACCCTCAATCATAACCACACCCACAATCATAACCACAACCATAACTACACCCACAATCATAACTACACCCACAACCATAACCCTCAATCATAACCACACCCACAATCATAACCACACTCACAATCATAACCACACCCACAATCATAACCACACTCACAATCATAACCACACCCACAACCATAACCCTCAATCATAACTACACCCACAATCATAACCACAACCATATCTACACCCTCAATCATAACGACACCCACAATCATAACCACACCCACAACCATATCTACACCCACAATCATAACTACACCCACAACCATAACCACACTCACAATCATAACCACACCCACAACCATAACCCTCAATCATAACTACACCCACAATCATAACCACAACCATAACTACACCCACAATCATAACTACACCCACAACCATAACCACACTCACAATCATAACCACACCCACAATCATAACCACACTCACAATCATAACCACACCCACAATCATAACCACACTCACAATCATAACCACACCCACAACAATCACTTCCTCACCATAGGACATGCACACACTCACACACACACACACTCACACACACACACACACACTCACACACACACTCACACACTCAAACACACACTGTCACACACACACACACTCACATTTGCATACACACACACTCTCACACACACTCACACACACACACACACTCACACACACACACACTCACACTCACACTCACACTCACACACACACTCACTCACACACACACCTCACACACACCACACACACTCACACACACTCACACACTCACACTCTCACACACACACACACACTCACACACTCACACACACACACACACACACACTCACACACTCTTGCGTACACACACACACACACACACTCTCACACACACTCACACACACACACACACACACACACTCTTGCATACACACACACACACACTTGCATACACACAAGCTGCACAATGAAGGCTACAGTGCACAAAGTGGTGCAATGCAGTGCGACAGTGTTTACAGAGAGGGAGAGAGAGAGAGAGGGAGGGAGAGAGGGAGAGAGGGGGG
>NW_026890210.1:0-4000 GCF_963514075.1 Conger conger | reverse complement strand
AGACCAACAGTAGACTTCTTATACTGATAGGCAGACGATATATCTGCGAATTACTGTATATAGTGAAAATATTGCTTTTTGATATGTATTTGTTATTGATTGTAATGTATTTTGAGTAATTTATTGTATTGTATTTTTCTTTCTGAATTACAGTAGATTGCACTGTGAGAACAAACGTCAAAATACTGTAAACCCTCTGAAGAATACTGTTGCTTTTGTGATTTGTTTCTTTATCATATTTTGTTTTACATTACACAGTAAAAAATGTTATTCTGGGTTTCCAATATAGTAAAACATTCATTCATTTACAGTTTACTGTAAATTTACCACACTCAGTCATGACATCTATTGTGAGAGGCAAACCAACAGATCAAAAGTTTCTTTAGCTGCTTGGCTTGAAATATTTGTGGATGCAAAAATAGAAGAACGGGAAACACATAATATGTGTATTTAGCAATGCTCCAAGTTGTTTGTGTTTTGTAGTTCATTGAACATTGAGTGACAAAGTAGTCTTATGGGAGAAAGCAAATGCTATAGTTATGGCAGCATGAGTCACTTTTGGGTGAAATATTAAGTGTTTTGGTGGTTGAAGTGCATTTTGCACCAAAGGTTAACTGATGTGCTCAGGTGTGTGTTTCAAAAGCACACTGTGTGAAGAGTTTTGAAAAAGTGGACATGGTATTGAGACAAGTGTGAAAACGATTGTAAAAAACTGTAACAATTTTTACTGTGTAATGTAAAACAATATATGATAAAGAAACAAATCACAAAAGCAACAGTATTCAGTTGTACAGTATTCAAAAGCAACAGCCTGTCAGGCAATAACAATCATGCCATGCTCAAAGTCACTTACATCACATTTCTTCCCCATTCTGGCATTTGGTCTGAAAAACAGCTGAACCTCTTGACCATGTCTGCATGCTTTTATGCTTTTAGTTGCTGTCACATGATTGACTGATTAAATATTTGCATTAACAAGCTGGTATATGGGTTTACCTAATAAAGTGCTTAGTGATTAATACAGTCATTATTTAATTCACAGCTGAAAAGGAAGACGTCAGGGGTTGCCTGCAGTCGCCCCGTCGTATAAATAGCCTGTCTTTTTACCATCAGCAACTGAGAAGGGGTTGTGCCTTCCTGCAGATTATGGTGTCGCTCGGGGAAATGATGGAGAGCCTCCGTATTGTTTTGTAACATCGCAGACTCACTTCGCGGGGTATTCTGGGAATTATAGTAAAAGATCAATCCTGTATCACAGACGACCGATGTTTAGTTATTCCTCGTAAACTACAATTCCCTGAAATCTTTATTCGCAAATATTTTGCGTGAACCGGAATGTTTCACGTTTGATGTAGTTTTCTGTTTTTCCCTTCTGCTTACCAGACGCGCCTGGTGGTATTACTCCAGCGGACTACATTTCCCGAAAATCTAAAGAAGGACTAGTGGTATGCGGAGCTCTCCTTTTTGGGGACTGCCATCGACTGTCGGACTCGGAGTCTGGGCAGGGACACGGCTTTCGAACAGAGGTAGGAACCGATCCGTCTCTGCTACTGAAGGGGCTAAGAAGATAGGGCTTAAGCGGGAAGCACAGGCGTAGAGAACTAAATAATATTCTGAACATATACCATAGCTTATATAAATATGACACATTGGGCTACATCTGATGATGCGTAGCAGTAGACCGGAGAATACATTCTTGCTGTCGTTGTGAATTTTAATGAATGTTCACCGGACTGTTCTCTCACATGCTAAGATTTCAGTAAAAAGGGAGGGGGAGATGGGGTAGAGAAACACGTTAGTCAAATCTCCGTGGGAAATTAATATCACATTTGAAAAATTGCGTTGCCTATCAGATTTCATATTTAATTAAGTCCTGGTAATAGGAGGCTGGCTCTCATTTCCCGAAGACACTGCACGGATTAGAAGAGAAGAAAAGCTTTTCTGGAGTTGGGGAAGAACCGGTCATAGCAAGATAGCCTACATGAGGTAAGGAATATGGCTGGAATAAACTTAAATAGTTCAATTATGTTTTCATATCTTAGATGGAATTGTTCATAATACATACATTTTATGATTGTATGGGATAGCTTGAATGGGTAGGTGACAGATGTGTTTTTGGCTAAGTGGTTTTCCGGAACGTAGCTTGTAGCCTATGTTTTGAATGCTCGCTTCCTTGGTATAATTGGTAATCTCATTTAATGGGGTATTCCAAATGACCATTGGTTATCGCTCCGCCTGTGGTTGCAGCGGTTTATTTATGCAGGGTCTTATCATACCGTGGACCCCCTGCCGATCTATCCGCGTTGCTAAGAAACATCGAGGACAAGACTAGTATTGCCACAAAGGATCGAGAGTTGGAGAGGGGGTCTGCAGTTTAATCCAATTCAATAAGGGCAAGTCCAGTCCCCACAGTGATAGCCTACGTTCATTTGTTAATAACAGATTGACTGAACCCCTGTATTGCACGCGGCAGGTAGGATGTGCGCTCCCCCCTCACACGCAGACCCTCTGTGGTATTAGCAATTCCTCAATGGGGATAGCGAGGCGCCGAGGTTGCGTTTCTGCACATGCACCGGGCTTTAGGGCCTCCTCCGGTGAAAAAAACTTTTGGCAGGCAGCGGCGGTGCGGTTGCAGTCGCTGTGTAATTAACGTTTGAGACGGCTTGCGCAGCAGCGGTGCTAGCCAAACGGGACAGACTGCGATCATCTCATCACACAGAACAGTTTCCATTCTCTAGTCTCATCCGCTATAGCAACTTTTTCGACAGGGCAACAGGAAATCATTCCAGCTGGTAGTCTTTCAGAAGTCTGCAGTTCTCCATCTTTTTCTCTTTCAAACACACTGGCAAGTAGCTTTCTGCCCAAACTTATTTCAGTGATTATGCGTACCTTTACTCCGCTGTGAAACGAACCTGATATTTATGTCCGCAACGCAGGCCCAGCCGAGGTATGGGGTCACCAGTTCAAGGGGGTTCTAGCCACCCAAAGAATGTAACAATGGCGCTAAACATTTTTCAATCTATCGCAAATTTCTGGATGTATGTATGTGATAAATGACAATAGGCTAAGCTCGAGTTTTAGTTTACATTTTTGATATTCACATTTCGATAAATAGCGTATATAGCTACACTAGAGGCCACATGTTCCTTTCTAATTCTCTACCATACTCAGATCAATTAAACAGCATGATGAATACACGCTTTCTTTTCGTGAAGCACTGCTTGGACACAGCATATTGGCCATATCTTAATAGAAACCATTTTTCGCCTGTGCAAACGTTTAGATTGTCACACAGCGCACATGAATGTTGCCTTCGCCTAATCACAGGAATGTCAGAGAACTGTGTCGACGTGAAATGTTCCATGTATTTTATGCGAATAGATTTATTTCTGTCTGTTGTGTAGTGGAGCTTTGCTATCTCCTGTTTTGGGTTAGCCTATTGTATTTTTCATAGCGAAATAAAACATAGTTTAGGAGTTGTTTATACGACAAAAAAGCCCACATCTTGGAGTAAACAAATGTCGAAATATTAAACCATGTAGCAAGATTTGCCTTATGGGTGTGGCGACAGCGACGACATTCCAACACCTGCGACATTCCTCATGCTCTTGAGAACCAGAGATTGCAGACTAGAATCTACCCCCCCCCCCCTTAAAAAAATCGTCTGTTCATAGCTAGTTCACGCTGTTATGCCTACTTAGTATTAGCTAACATTAAATCAATGGGACTGAAAGCATTCACAGCACTCCCATAAATTACGCGCGTTCATGTATCCGTGAAATTCAAAGCGACGTTGTCTGGCACACATTACACACATAGACCTATTACATAAAACTGGCCCACGTCAATTCAAAGAGACGCGCAAGTCCTTGCTGGAATGAATTACGTCACGTAGAATTATAAGCAATATGTAGGCTAAGTTGATCAATGTAACTGTTCAGTTGTAGGAGTAAAAAAACAACAACAAGGAAAACAAGAATAACAGTTTTCTAAAACAACC
>NW_026890209.1:0-2000 GCF_963514075.1 Conger conger | reverse complement strand
TCATTCATTATCCTAACCCGCTTATCCTGAACAGGGTCGCAGGGGGGCTGGAGCCTATCCCAGCATACATTGGGCGAAAGGCAGGAATACACCCTGGAATACACCCAGTCCATCGCAGGTCATACACACTATTCACTCACACACTCATACCCACAGCTAATTTAGACTCTCCAATCAGCCTAACCTGCATGTCTTTGGACTGTGGGAGGAAACCGGAGTACCTGGAGGAAACACACACAGACACGGGGAGAACATGCAAACTCCACACAGAGAGGCCCCGGCCAACGGGGATTCAAACCCAGGACCTCCTTGCTGTGAGGCGGCAGTGCTACCCACTGCACCATCCGTGCAGCCCAGTAAAAATATTCAAATATTTAACATTTTCCAGTTCCAAAATCGTATAAACGAACCCAAACCCAAACCCTAATCTTGTAACCTGAATCCCAGCCTTCAAACGAATACTAACTGAACACCACAGGACAAATGTAGGACAGAAAAACACTGGATTAGAAAACATAATATTCCCTGGAGGTCTAAACAAATACATATGAACACCGGTTGGACTAAATTCTTCCTACTTAAAGGCTCCAGTCCACTTTCGTTGGCCTGAGAAATATTTTTTTAACATAACCTAACCGAAGCCTAACTCTAACCTGGAAAAAAAAGAAAAAAAAAGCATGACATTTCTTTTTTCTTATTTAACATAAAAACCCTAACCCTAACTCTAACCCTATAAAAAAATGGACACATGCATGTGATACTTATGCAAAATGTAAACATGTTTAAAAAATATCTTAGCTATAGTGTAATACCATAAAATAGCTCTTTAAAATATTGAATTCAGACTGGATGTTCACAAAAGGGGGGAAGAGGACCTTAATGTAATCTGCACACCCTTGAACTGTGGTAAGGATGAACTAGGATGAGAGGTGTTGGGTACATAAATCTGGCAGATGTCTCTGTGGAGTTCAAGCCTGATTCCTTGAACAGGGGCCCCAGGAGCCGTCAGAGCTGACCTGGGACTGGAGCTCACTGGACCCAAACAGAAACGGCAAGGACGCAACAGGACTGTTTTCACTGCATGCTCCACAGGCCACTGATACAAGGCTTTATTTAGCCATAATAGACCAGCAGGGAGATGTGATGTGTCTATCAACTGCACAAAAGAACCCAACCCGTATCGACATTTGAGTATATACACTTACGTAATCAAGGGGAACGCATTTCTAATCTTTCTTTTCATAGGGGAAATATACACTATGTATTTTCTTTATTTTCTTGACTACATTTTTATTCTTAAGAAATTACTGTCATTGTGGTGCATTTTGTAGTTGTGTTTGTGTGTGGTGGTGGTCTCTCTCTCTCTCTCTCTCTCTCTCTCTCTCTCTCTCTCTGTGTGTGTGTGCGTGTGTGAGAAAGTGAGATGCAGAGTTATATGTAATCCATTAAATATACAGTAAACAGAAGTTAATTGAGTCCATACGTACATCATTTTGCATAATAACCTTTACTGTATGTGCTTGCAAAACCAGTTTACTTTATATCCATAGAACATAAAATCCCATGGCATGGGTGGTACCAAGCTACAAATCTGCATTTCTTGCGCTACTAAATTTCCCTTTTAAATCAAATCAAGACAGAAATAAGCCCCTTGCCTCAGCATAATTCTGCAGTTTTAGGCTGAGCACGTAGAATAAGTGGTACACAAGAGGAGACTTAGAGCATAACAATGGAAACCTACCTGGAACCTTGACAGCTTTGAACAATGATCCCGAGCTTTGGAGTCTCAGCTAGCAGGCAGAGTGAAATAACAGGAAAATAATGGGTCACTAGTGAATAAATTAACTGGAAAGACATGCAGTACATTACATCTGAGATGTTACTAATAACTAAATAGGGAAAATATACCTGCATAAATATCCAAGACCCGCCAGAGATGAAATGGCAGGCAACATTTTAAAACATACGCATCAACCAACAGCTACTCTATAGTCTTATTT
>NW_026890207.1:0-3000 GCF_963514075.1 Conger conger | reverse complement strand
AACAACAGCAGGCTCCTGCATTAAAGACCTGGCAGATCTACCCACCAAGCAATTTGCACACAGCATTGAATATCAGTACAATCTGCCTCAGATAGCAGGAGTCAGCCTGAGATAACAAAGGGATATTATCAGGCCAAAGACATTAGTAGTCAGTATGCCTGTTTGTGTTTGTGTGTGCTGGTTATAATGATGAATGAAAGACTGACTTGTCCCCTTCTGTAACATTTCTGAATTCAGATATAAATTGGTTCTCTACTTCAGAGCGAAATTCAATTAGACTATATTCCCCCGATTTGCCTCTTTAATCTATTCTCCAATCCAGAAACAGCCCAGGAATCATGTTCAATCCCCGCATATCCATATAATGTCATTTCAATGCTTAATTCAAACATATTAACCAAGGTAAGTGCTGAATGACGGCTGGTTATACATTAGTTCGCCTGCTGTGAAAATACTCCGGCAAATGAGTATTCCGAGACCTCCAGGGCATTAAGTCAAAACTCATTTGAGTTTTTCTTCCACCATTTTCTTTTCATCCTGGAGCTTTAATGGGGAGATGGACAGGAAGAACATCTGAAGCTCGAAAACACATCTCTTCAGAAAATACATTTATGCATTTTCCTAAAACAATACAGTTACATAATCAGCATAAACATAATAATAAGATTATTATTTAATGCGCGGAGTCAAAGAAAATATTTTAAAGCAAAGCATAAGTGCCGTCTTATTATATTGTTAGCGAGATAAAAAGGTTACACTTCAGCATTGATCAGCTCGTTTAAAAGGCGACAGAAATAACCTTCAGACGGCTCTTTTTTTACATGGCGTGTAGGCCGACAGCGCATTCAGAACGGATTTTAACCTTTTTTACTGTGTGGAAGAGAAGGTCATTGTGATTCACTTCACCGTTTTCGAGTCCTACTTCACAAGGAATCAGCCCCTGCCTCTATTCCCTCATTTTGATTCAGAGTTATATTTAAAGTCGCTTAGAATGTTTAAATAGAGCCAAGAGGTGCATATGTGTACGGATGTGTCGTGGTACAGTAAGAGGGGTCTTACACAGCAGGGGTTGTTTGGTTAAAAAAGGAAGCTGCTTTAACTAATGCTGTATATATTAAAAATTACATAAAAACTATCAGCCGGCACAGCAAGCCAGAGTAAGAATGTTGATAATTGTGCATTTCAGCAGCTATAATGTCTGTGGTTTTAGCCATCAGCAAAATCATTACCAGATAAGCGTTTATTAACGCATGTATTCAAATACAGTAAAATATTAGTATTGTCAATGCATTCTAGCATCGAAGAGAGTTAAGATAGCCATGGTATGGGACATAAAATTCAATAATAAAAAGGAAATAAAAAAGGAACTGCAGTGAATTGCGCAGATGCTAATTTATGACAATGGCTCCTGATACAGTATAATCACAGTACAGTTTGTCATTAATTTAAGGTAACAAAATTAGTAAAGCGTTTCATCAGCATTCGCACAAGCACCAGGTGCCTGTTATGACCAATGAACTGGAGTCGGTCCACGCAGGGAGCTGGGTGTCCTGCTGACTGTCCTGGCCCAATCAATCATTCATAGCCGAGATCTTCCAGACAATCTCGACATCGTCAGCCATTTCAAACTTAACCAACATAGTGAAATAACCATTTATTGTAATTATTTATTACGGTTGCTGTGATTTGAGTTCCCCCTCCAAGCAGTCTTTTTCCTGCCTCAGTTCACAGGGGACAGGACAAAGTTTCTTTAGTGGCAGTTGGCAGTTACTGCGCCCTCAAGCAATAAGTCGCATTTTGCAATACTCATACACTTTCAATGCTGTATTTACAACTACATATAGTGCAGGATTGAAGTGTAAAATATCAGGCATCACCTGTTGTATTAGAGAAGTCTGAAATCATCTCCAGGAGCTAGACATGAGTATGATTCGATTTTAAAGAACTGCCTTCGATCACCTGTATGAATTGAAAGGCTTGCTATCACTCTCATCTCAACAATGTAGAGCTCTAGTTGAAGAGGATGTTATGAATTATTTTGGATTTCTGACATACCTTTTCAACTTGTATTTTGTTCTACATTGTACTTCAGCTCCTTTCCAATAACTTTGGAGAAGATGCAAACCTGGAAGAGGTTGAAAGGTAGACTGAAACTAAAAACACATGTACAGTATGTGTGAGAATAGTGAGTCATGAAAGGCAGGGTAATATTCAAAGATGCCATAAGTGAGTCCATGTTAAAGCGACACTTCTTTGTCTACAGACAAAGAACATTTTTTGACAGCAATAGCTTTAAAAGGCATTTGATTTCAGAAATTGTATTAAATCTAAGGTAAGCCAAAAAGTAATGTTCTCTGAAATCGAATAAAGTCTAAGTTACTGCCTCATCTGATTTTATGTAAAATGATTTATGTGCGTAAGACAGGTTAATTTAAGACCTGGGTTAAATGTATTTAAAGTAGTTCAGTTACTTTCATGTTTTTCCCTTATATTGGTATTTAACAATTACATCAATACTGGGTACTGAGTATTTGAAAAGATATTTTTGGTTATGTATTTTCGAAAGTATTGAAATTCAATATATTTCATATTGACAATTGTGTCATTGATTTATGTCATATTGGCATAGATTTTATGGAAGCATTGGGAAATACGTACTCTCAACAATCAATACAACTGATTGGTTGGTATTACTTAAATTACTTACTTAAATTTCCATTGGGAAAAGCATTTATGATATCAGACATAGCTGTTTCCCTGCCCATGTTCACATCATTCACCAGGATGATGAATCATGGTTACAAGTTTTATTCATATTGGTAAACAAACCAACATCCAGTTACATTTTGCAAAATCAGTCAGCAGCTCCTCCATAGTAAAAGATAATCATGTTTTTCACCGATAAGCATATGCTGGTATTTGATAGAAATCAAGAAAATGCTTTTGAGAAATTGTATTTTTAAGGCAAAAGGTGGATACAATATACAAATACAATGTGGC
>NW_026890206.1:0-1000 GCF_963514075.1 Conger conger | reverse complement strand
TATCAGATTTCAGGCTTTCAACCCAGTTGTCCAATCACAGTGCAGGCTTTCACCAGCTGTCCAATCAAGTACAGAAATTAGAGCAGCCTTGTTGCTCTGCAGATTCTTTTCAATTCTTTTCTACTTTTATTTGTATGGTGCTTTTTACAGTCACAAAGAGCAAACACCACCGGAACTGAACCACATAGGAAGCACATGAGGCGAAAACTCCCCGATGGGAAGAAATCTCGGGCGGAACCCGGCTATACTGCTGGAGTGAAGTTAATTCTGACGGATACAATATCGCACAGAAACAGTGAAATGATTTATAAAACAAAGATGGCCTCTGTATGGTCGGAGCCGTGCTTTAAATGGAGTGTGACCAGGGGCAGGTAGGGGGCATGTTGCAGTCTGCCCCTCCTCGGGGTGGCACCCTGCTGGGACAGGCTCGACTGAACTGCCCTGAGCGCCCTGCTGCGTCTCTCCCTCTCTCTCTCTCTCCCTCTCCCTCTCCCTCTCCTCTCCCTCTCCCTCTCCCTCTCCCTCTCTCTCTCTCTCTCTCTCTCTCTCTCTCTCTCTCTCTCTCTCTCTCTCTCCCCCCCCTCTCTCCCTCTCCCTCTCCCTCTCCCTCTCCCTCTCCTCTCTCTCCCCCTCTCTCTCTCTCTCTCTGAAGGTGTGTCTGAAGCCACACAGCTATGTGGCTGGACTGGCTCTGTGAGCTGCGTGGAAACTCAAAACAAGCCACACGGAAAAACACGCCAAGCCCCGCCACTGCCAGGGAAAAATGCCATGAACATACACACGCACACACACACACACACACACACACACACACACACACACACACACACACACACACACACACACACACACACACACACACACATACATACACACATACACACACATACACACTCCACACACACACACACACACACACACATACACACACTCACACACACACACACATACACACACACACACACACACACACACACACACACACACACACACACACACA
>NW_026890205.1:0-4000 GCF_963514075.1 Conger conger | reverse complement strand
GACTGAGTCGAAGTACAGGATCTGGCACATGGGTGATCTTCAGTGTTCAGACCCTTACACACATAACCGTGTTCAGACCCTGACACGCATGTGACCGTGTTCAGACTCTTACACGCACGTGACCGTGTTCAGACTCTTACACACACGTGACCGTGTTCAGACTCTTACACGCACGTGACCGCGTTCAGACCCTTACACGCACGTGACCGTGTTCAGACTCTTACACACACGTGACCGTGTTCAGACTCTTACACGCACGTGACCGTGTTCAGACCCTTACACACACGTGACCGTGTTCAGACCCTTACACGCATGTGACCGTGTTCAGACCCTTACACGCACGTGACCGTGTTCAGACCCTTACACGCACGTGACCGTGTTCAGACCCTTACACACGTGACCGTGTTCAGACTCTTACACACACGTGACCGTGTTCAGACTCTTACACGCACGTGACCGTGTTCAGACCCTTACACGCACGTGACCGTGTTCAGACCCTTACACGCACGTGACCGTGTTCAGACTCTTACACACACGTGACCGTGTTCAGACCCTTACACACACGTGACCGTGTTCAGACTCTTACACACACGTGACCGTGTTCAGACCCTTACACGCACGTGACCGTGTTCAGACCCTTACACACGTGACCGTGTTCAGACTCTTACACGCATGTGACCGTGTTCAGACCCTTACACGCACGTGACCGTGTTCAGACCCTTACACACACGTGACCGTGTTCAGACTCTTACACGCACGTGACCGTGTTCAGACTCTTACACGCACGTGACCGTGTTCAGACTCTTACACGCACGTGACCGTGTTCAGACCCTTACACACACGTGACCGTGTTCAGACTCTTACACACGTGACCGTGTTCAGACTCTTACACGCACGTGACCGTGTTCAGACTCTTACACGCACGTGACCGTGTTCAGACTCTTACACGCACGTGACCGTGTTCAGACCCTTACACGCACGTGACCGTGTTCAGACTCTTACACACACGTGACCGTGTTCAGACTCTTACACGCACGTGACCGTGTTCAGACTCTTACACGCACGTGACCGTGTTCAGACCCTTACACGCACGTGACCGCGTTCAGACCCTTACACGCATGTGACCGTGTTCAGACCCTTACACGCACGTGACCGTGTTCAGACTCTTACACGCACGTGACCGTGTTCAGACTCTTACACGCACGTGACCGTGTTCAGACTCTTACACACACGTGACCGTGTTCAGACCCTTACACGCATGTGACCGTGTTCAGACCCTTACACGCACGTGACCGTGTTCAGACTCTTACACGCACGTGACCGTGTTCAGACCCTTACACGCACGTGACCGTGTTCAGACCCTTACACGCACGTGACCGTGTTCAGACTCTTACACACACGTGACCGTGTTCAGACCCTTACACACGTGACCGTGTTCAGACCCTTACACGCACGTGACCGTGTTCAGACTCTTACACGCACGTGACCGTGTTCAGACTCTTACACGCACGTGACCGTGTTCAGACCCTTACACGCACGTGACCGTGTTCAGACTCTTACACGCACGTGACCGTGTTCAGACCCTTACACACACATGACCGTGTTCAGACTCTTACACGCACGTGACCGTGTTCAGACCCTTACACGCATGTGACCGTGTTCAGACTCTTACACACACGTGACCGTGTTCAGACCCTTACACGCACGTGACCGTGTTCAGACCCTTACACACGTGACCGTGTTCAGACTCTTACACGCACGTGACCGTGTTCAGACTCTTACACGCACGTGACCGCGTTCAGACCCTTACACGCACGTGACCGTGTTCAGACTCTTACACACGTGACCGTGTTCAGACTCTTACACGCACGTGACCGTGTTCAGACCCTTACACGCACGTGACCGTGTTCAGACCCTTACACACACGTGACCGTGTTCAGACTCTTACACACACGTGACCGTGTTCAGACCCTTACACGCTCGTGACCGTGTTCAGACCCTTACACGCACGTGACCGTGTTCAGACCCTTACACACGTGACCGTGTTCAGACTCTTACACGCACGTGACCGTGTTCAGACTCTTACACGCACGTGACCGTGTTCAGACTCTTACACACACGTGACCGTGTTCAGACCCTTACACGCACGTGACCGTGTTCAGACTCTTACACGCACGTGACCGTGTTCAGACTCTTACACGCACGTGACCGTGTTCAGACCCTTACACACGTGACCGTGTTCAGACTCTTACACGCACGTGACCGTGTTCAGACTCTTACACGCATGTGACCGTGTTCAGACCCTTACACGCACGTGACCGTGTTCAGACTCTTACACGCACGTGACCGTGTTCAGACCCTTACACACGTGACCGTGTTCAGACTCTTACACACGTGACCGTGTTCAGACTCTTACACGCATGTGACCGTGTTCAGACGTACCAGGACCCAGAGG
This sequence comes from Conger conger, assembly GCF_963514075.1. NCBI lineage: Eukaryota > Metazoa > Chordata > Actinopteri > Anguilliformes > Congridae > Conger > Conger conger. The sequence continues at coordinate 1,545 of NW_026890205.1, read as the reverse complement.
GCTGCTGTTGTGGCAGGTGGTGATTGGTGGAGGTGATGTCACAGATGCCAGTAATCATGGGTAAGGAGCATAATGTTGGCGAAACAGAAACTTGTTGTTTCTGCGCAGATCAAAGTTGTGTGAACTGTGGTCTGTTTATGCAGAAATGTCAGTTAGCTTAAAGGTTTAGGGAACGTAAACAAGTCCTTTTAAAGTGCTTTTATTGGCCAGCTGCTGCTCTGCCTCTCTGGATGAATGGAGATGTTGGCATGGGAGAAGGCCCTGTGTCTGGCAGCTGAGCTGCGATGGGATGGCATGTCTTGCAGTCTTGTTATTTTGCTAAATTTGACCAAATGAGTTTTGTTATTGTGTAATCCTTGAGTACTTTCCCAAACAGGCTTCACCCGTTTACAGTCGATCGCAGACTTCAGAGTATTTACCTTTCACTCGGGTTCTGCTGGTCTTAACCCTGATTTATGCCCTCGTCTTCTGTGGATAAGAGCATCTGCAAAAAGCCTGTACTGCAGTGTCCTAATGTCAATGTGAGCTTTCTGCCCCATTCTGGGTCAGGGTCAGGGTGTCTCTCTCTCTCTCTCTCTCTCTCTCTCTCTCTCCCTCCCACTCTCTCTCTCTCTCTCTCTCTCCCCCTCCCTCCCACTCTCTCCCTCCCACTCTCTTTCTCCCTCTCTCCCTCTCTCTCTCTCTCTCTCTCCCTCCCTCCCACTCTCTCTCTCCCTCTCTCTCTCTCTCTCTCTCTCTCTCTCTCCCCCTCCCTCCCACTCTCTCCCTCCCACTCTCTCTCCCTCTCTCCCCCTCCCACTCTCCCTCCCACTCTCTCTCTCTCTCTCTCTCTCTCTCTCTCTCTCTCTCTCTCTCTCTCTCTCACACACAGGTTCGAGAGCGTGTCGAACAGGCATAAAGACTCAGAGTGCCCTCAGTTCACAGAGAGGTAATGCCACTTTTGCACGCATGTGCGTTTACTGCCGCCTGTGTTCGGTGTGACGTTAAGCTCTTGATATTCTTTAAGTCTAAGTGCTGCTGGTGGGTAAATGTTGCATTTAGAGCCAAACAATAAACAATCAGTCCCACCCGCACACACTCCCCTTATCTCCCACTGTCACACGCCAACCACTCTGGCTGTCAGGAGAGGTGCGTCTTATCTACCCGGTTTCCAGAGATTTCCGTGAGTTTCCCAGAAAAGGCAGGAATGGGGTCCAATCCCACACCTGGGGCCTGCTGCATCTGTGTAGGTGACCAGGTGTGTGTGTGTGAGTGTGTTCATTCAGTTGTGTCTGTGAGTTCAGGTGTGTGTGTGACTTTGTGTGTGTGTGTGTCTGTGAGTGTGTGCTCTGGATAAGAGCCATTAGTGTGTGTGTGTGTGTGTGTGTGTGAGAGATGGGTCAGGAGCTCAGAGCAGACCAGAGAGGGGAGTCAGGTGTGTGTGTGTGTGTGTGTGTGTGTGTGTTCAGGTGTGTGTGTATGTGAGTGTGTGTATTTAGGTGTGTGTGACTGTGTGTGTGTTCAGGTGTGTGTGTGTGTGTGTGTGTGTGTGTGAGAGATGGGTCA
>NW_026890204.1:0-1000 GCF_963514075.1 Conger conger | reverse complement strand
CTTTGGCTTCATCTCTAGAGAGAACGAGCAGAGAGAAAGAGAGAACAGTGAATATTGCAGAATTTTGTTCACGGGTAGGCTTTATAAGTGATGAAAGGAGCCATAGTTTGGATATGAACCTGTGTCGTTTCATAGTGTAAATAGGACAGGAGCCATTAGTCATATCTCAGGATTTGACAATGCTATTTTTGTAACCCCTGAATTTCACGCTGCCGTCACTGTTGTTAGCACGACTCCTGACCGTCCGTCTCCCCAGAGCACTGCTGTGGCATTTCCTGTGTCTGACGGTGACAGTGTCAGCCCGCTCCCCGGAGCACTCTCCAGCCCCACTTTCACCCGCGCAGATGTGAACTCGCTACGAGAGAGATGATAATGCGCTCTCTCTGAAATGCGCTGCGATCCCCCGCTGAGAGCAACCGGAATGTGTTCATAATCACACCTGCTGTCACCGGACAGATGCCTTCTGCATTCCGGCTGAAAAAGCAATCACGGCGAAAACGATAACCCATTTCATTATGACATCATCAGTTAAATGGCAGGCCAGGCGACGGTATTACACTCTCAGGAAGTGTTCCTCCTCTCTTCTCACGACGGAAACATAATAGACTTCATTTCACAGGCTCTCCTGGAAACCATACGTAATGCATAAACTGGATATGAAGCAGCGCTGGTAATGAGGGAAATGCTCTCAGGCGCTCTCCTGAGTGTGGGAGATTTATGACCTGGGGATATTAATACGGCGAAGCAGAGGTAAAGAGAGGAGAGGATCTGAACCACCCCCACAGCCTCGGTGCTCTCATTTCTCACATCAACCTGGAGCTTTTTCTCTCTCCCCCTCGCAGAGCGATCCACGGCCAGGGAGGAGGCTGCCCGGGGGGGGGGCAACGAGGTGGAGGAGGGGAGCCGGGAGAAGGGAGGCGAGTCCCGGGAGGGGAACGAGATTGGCGGGACCAACGAAGGGGAGGAGGAGGAGGAGGAGGAGGAGGAGGGAGAGGTGAAG
>NW_026890203.1:0-5000 GCF_963514075.1 Conger conger | reverse complement strand
ATACCCTTGGGCCAAATAGTTTCTCCTGCTATTTACAAAACTATGCATGAATACAGTGTACTGTGTGTCAGCAAAGAAGATACGTATGAATTATATATATCGTTGATGTCATGAAAAAACCCCACGTCCATTTTTCATCTTTTTTTAAAGATACTCCAGAATTCTCTTCCAGCTCGTGCTCTGTCAATATTTCATAACTAAATGACAAATAAATTTGGTTCAGAACCCCGTACGACTCAATCATAATGTTATACTGGCCAAGGCCCAGAGAGAAAAAAAATAAATTCCATTTGCTTTGGAGACACCAGTTTATCTGTGATACCATTGATTTATAAATTATGAATGTAGTTTTGTTTGTACATGTTTTGCTGTTTGTTTTGTATCTCAGTGATCACAGCTCCAGTCGTACATTAGCGCAGGGCTGGATCAGACCCAGGGGCTGCCAGTGTAATAGCCCTGCTGTCGAGCTGGCTGTGCCTAGCGCACCAAATGTCCACTGGGCAGCCATGCCTACAGGTGGATGGGGCCCTCTGATTGGTTAGCACTGGCTGTGCCTAGCGCACCAAATGTCCACTGGGCAGCTCTGTGTACAGGGGGACGGGGGCCTCTGATTGGTTAGCGCTGGCTGTGCCTAGCGCACCAAATGTCCACTGGGCAGCCATGCCTACAGGTGGATGGGGCCCTCTGATTGGTTAGCACTGGCTGTGCCTAGCGCACCAAATGTCCACTGGGCAGCTCTGTGTACAGGGGGACGGGGGCCTCTGATTGGTTAGCGCTGGCTGTGCCTAGCGCACCAAATGTCCACTGGGCAGCTCTGTGTACAGGTGGATGGGGGCCTCTGATTGGTTAGCGCTGGCTGTGCCTAGCGCACCAAATGTCCACTGGGCAGCTCTGTGCGCAGGGGGATGGGGGCTTCTGATTGGTTAGCGCTGGCTGTGCGTAGTGCACTACATGTCTACTGGGCAGCTCTGTGTACAGGGGGATGGGGGCCTCTGATTGGTCAGTGCTGGCTGTGCGTAGTGCACCACATGTATACTGGGCAGCTCTGTGTACAGGGGGATGGGGGCCTCTGATTGGTCCGTGCTGGCTGTGGTCATAAAGACTCCTTCCTACGTGACCAAAGCCCCAGCACATGGGGATTACCTCTTTTAAACACCACAGTGAGCTGCTGTCAGCTGTTCAACAAGGAGAGAGGGGGGGAGAAAGAGGGAGAGAGCGAGGGAGAAGGATAGAGAGATTAGCGAGAGAGTGGGGAGGGGGAACGGGAGAGAGAGAGTGATAGGGAGTGAGTGAGAGAGGGATTGGGAGAGAGCGAGGGAGAGGGAGAATGAGATGGAGAGAGAGGATCAAAGCGGACCATATATCAAAGAGGCCTGGGATCTCTCCATTCCGTCTCCCGCTCTGCCTGCTGCGCGACTCCTAAACGGGTCGTGGGAAAGCCCTGACCAGGTGCCCTGGGTTCCCACCAGATCCGGACAGCTGGCTAGCATGCTTCCACACGTGAACTGGGGGTGGTAGGGGAGGGGGGAGGGGGGGCTTCTGTTGGGCCAGTAAAATCCTGTACGTATGTACCATGCCACGAATCACCAGAGCTTCCTGTAACTCTCAGCTTTTTATGATTCCTTGCCTCATATGCTTAAATGAGAAATCATACAAATTAAGTCCTTACATTAAAAGTCATTACATTAAATACAGTACATCACATTTTAATAATAATAATAATAATAATAATAATAATACAATGAGTTGTACTGTATCAGCAGATGTTATCGTGTGTTAATAAATAATGAAAACTTTTCTTGCTATAAATATGTAATATCATTGTTATTACCTGCCATAGTTGGAATAGCTCTCAGTGCATGTTTTTTTTTTTTTTTATTGTTCGTAAATAAAAAATAAAAAAGTAAATGTCCCTAAATCCCATATTGGGTGGAGCTACAATAAGCCCTGAGTTGTTTGAACCAATCACAAGCATGTCTCCTCACAGTAAAGCACTATGATTGGCTGATATCAGTAGTGGCCGTGTCTGGTTTTGTGTTTCAGTAAACTTTATTCTCCCCTCCCAACCTGTGAGCCAGGGCCGTGGGTCTATACAGAGGTAAAGCGGATGTATGAGGAACGATACTTCCGGGATACTGATCCCTATTACACGCGGCAGCCAAAGTTAAACATAAGCTAAACTACGTAGCCTTGAAATCCGGATTCAAAGTATGAAGTTGTTGTTGTCGCCGGGTATGATGAATTCCGCTAGCACAGCACTTAGCAGTATACCGGAAATGCCATTCAGCGGAACTTCCGCTTCACGCCCCTGTTGGCTCTGTGCAGGAGAAGATCGGCAACAGAAGCAGAGCCGGGCTGGTGCTCCGGTTTGGGTTTCTGCAGGAGATTATCTTTAACGAGCACTCAGAACACAGTGAGAGCAGCTCAGCTTTAAAACCCCGGAGGGGATTAACGGTGCCTTCCTGACGTCTCGGAAGTTGGCAGTTCCCGACCTCCAAGTGGGAAAAATAGTCCCATCGAATGCCGATAAACGTTCTCTCTCCGAGTCGGAATCTCAGGCACCTCCTTACTACCCAGAGTTTGCGGGATGACGAGGCGAACGCGTCGCGATGGAGGGCTTTAAACCCGTGTTCTGTGCGGTAAGTTTATCTGCTCACTGACCGGATCTACGCTACCTGTAGCTGTAGCTCCGCCTCCAACTGTGACATCACCCTCCATCTCTGGCCCTGGTCCCGTAGCTCCGCCTCCGACTGTGACATCACCCTCCATCTCTGGCCCTGGTCCCGTAGCTCCGCCTCCTGAGTCAGTAAATTAAGATCAGAATTAACCCGACGTTTCCATTGCCTGACCGTACAGTACTGTACGTACCTCTATGAAAAGGTGCTTGGTTTCTAAATTTATGTATTTATTGCTGTATTAATACGTTCGCTGCAGGTGTAGCGAGGTTAGGTGAAGGTTCACAGCCGGTTACCGCGACAACGCTCCCTGACAAAGCTGACTGGTGACGCATTTGTCTCAGAAGTATTTGGACGAGTGAGAGGCTCGAGGTTCAAACCCCACCTCGGCCAATCTCTGACTCGTTCCACCGGGGAAGCCCTCGTTCCTGGGGATCTGTTGTGGCGCTGTCTCCAGGCCTCTGGAGGAGACACCAGGCCTTGCGGGAGGAGACACCAGGCCTCTGGAGGAGACACCAGGCCTCTGGAGGAGACACCAGGCCTTGAGAGGAGATGCCAGACCTCTGGAGGAGACACCAGGCCTTGAGAGGAGATGCCAGACCTCTGGAGGAGACACCAGGCTTCTGGAGGAGACACCAGGCCTCGCGGGAGGAGACACCAGACCTCTGGAGGAGACACCAGACCTCTGGAGGAGACACCAGACCTCTGGAGGAGACACCAGGCCTTGAGAGGAGATGCCAGACCTCTGGAGGAGACACCAGGCTTCTGGAGGAGACACCAGGCCTCGCGGGAGGAGACACCAGACCTCTGGAGGAGACACCAGACCTCTGGAGGAGACACCAGACCTCTGGAGGAGACACCAGGCCTCTGGAGGAGACACCAGGCCTTGCGGGAGGAGACACCAGGCCTTGAGAGGAGATGCCAGACCTCTGGAGGAGACACCAGACCTCTGGAGGAGACACCAGGCCTTGCGGGAGGAGACACCAGGCCTCTGGAGGAGACACCAGGCCTCTGGAGGAGACACCAGGCCTCTGGAGGAGACACCAGGCCTCTGGAGGAGACACCAGACCTCTGGAGGAGACACCAGACCTCTGGAGGAGACACCAGACCTCTGGAGGAGACACCAGGCCTTGCGGGAGGAGACACCAGGTCTTGAGAGGAGATGCCAGGCCTCGCGGGACATTCCCGCCATCCTTAAACAGCTCACCATTCGCGGCGCTGTGGGGGGGCTCCAGGAGGCTCTCTGGGCGGTCGCTCATTCAGACGGGCGAGGCCCGGCACTTGGCGGCTGTGACAGGCCTATTAATCACCCCCTCCGCGCTTTCTGAGGCTCGCCGCAAAATGGAGCCGTCAGAGACGGGCCTGGAACACACAGCAACACACCCAACACACAGCAACACACAGCAACACACCACACAGCAACACACCGCAACACACCGCTACACACCGCTACACACAGCAACACACCGCTACACACAGCAACACACCGCAACACACCGCAACACACCGCAACACACAGCAACACACAGCAACACACCGCAACACACCACACCGCAACACACAGCAACACACCGCAACACACAGCAACGCACCGCAACACACTGCTACACACAGCAACACACAGCAACACACCGCAACACACCGCAACACACCGCAACACACAGCAACACACAGCAACACACCGCAACACACCGCAACACACAGCAACACACCGCAACACACCACCACACCACAACACACCACAACACACGGTAACACACAGCAACACACAGCAACACACAGCAACACACCGCAACACACCGCAACACACAGAAACACACAGCAACACACAGCAACACACCGCAACACACCGCAACACACAGCAACACACCGCAACACACCGCAACACACAGCAACACACCGCAACACACAGCAACACACCGCAACACACCGCAACACACCGCAACACACAGCAACACACAGCTCTTAAATACAGTGTGGAGATAAATATACTGAGAAGCAGTTAATCTATCTAATCTGTTTTTCCTCACTGCTCATATATCGTGTGTTGAAGCGAATGGTAGCTAGGGTTTCCCAGCATATTCATGTATTTTTTCTGTTTTCCACGAAAGTTTTAAAAGTTAGAGCACAGCGAACAAAAATGGCTGCCAACAGGGATGATGCTGAGAGCAAAAAGAGTTCTAACAATGACAATGAATTATTATAATGCACTTGAATCAATGTAATATGTATTACAAAAAAGAAAAGAAAAAAGAATCCCAGGTAAGCAGCTAATCCGCTACAGTAGCCAGCATTGCGAGACAGACAGTAATTCACAGAAGAGTG
>NW_026890202.1:45000-50000 GCF_963514075.1 Conger conger | reverse complement strand
GGAAACCCTTTATAGCACCTCCTCTACAGACACCTCCTCTGCACACATCTTCTCTCCAGACACCTCCTCTACAGACACTTCCCTGCACACACACCTCCTCTACAGACACCTGCTCTGCACACACCTCCTCTACAGACACCTCCTCTGCACACACCTCCTCTACAGACACCTCCCTGCACACTGCGCTGATCTAAAACACACACAGACAGCTCCTGTTTTCATCTAAAACATATCTAACCCATCAACAACCTGTCATTCCACTATACCACTAAGAAGCTGGGGCAATTACCTCCTGTTCTCCCAAAACCCCAACTTTCACTCTCTCTCTCTCTGTACATCCATCTCTGTCTCTCTCTCTCTTAGCATATTAGCATCCCCGCTTATATTTTTTCATTGTTTCATCCACACACACACACCCAAAACACACGAAAGAAAATGAGCAACTACTGTAAAAACGGATAGAAGAATAGTCAGAATGGCAAAGATTCAGCCATTCATCAGCTCCAAAAAGCTCAAAGATGATCTACAATTACCTGTAAGTGCTGTTACATTCAGAAGACCTTTGATCAAAGCTAAGCTATCAGCAAGAAACCCCCGTAAAGCACCATTGTTGAAAAAAGGGCATGCGCAGAATCGGTTAAAATTAGCCATGGAACGCATTGATTGGCCCAGAGAGAAATGGCGTAACATTCTGGAGACTGATGAGAGTGAAATTGTTCTTTTCGGGTCTAGTGGTCATTGACAGTACGTCAGACGACCCCCGGGTACTGAATTCAAGCCACAGTACACTGTGAAGACAGTGAAGCATGGTGGCGCAAAAATCATGGTATGGGGATGTTTTTCATACTACGGGGTTAGGTTCGTATACCAGGGATCATGGATCAATTTGAATACATCAAAATACTTGAAGAGATTATGTTGCCGTATGCTGGAGAGGGAATGCCTCTGAAATGGGTGCTTCAACAAGACAACAACCCCAAACACACGAGTATCTTGGTTCCACATAAAAAGGATTGAGGTGATGGAGTGGCCAGCTCAATCCCTCGACCTCAACCCCATTGAAAACTTGTGGGGTAACAAGCTTCTGAAGCAAAACCCAAAAATTCACAGGAACTGTGTGGAATGTAGTTTGTTCATCCTGGGCTGAAATACCTGTTTCTAGGTGCCAGAAGTAGGTTGACTCGATGCAACACAGATGCGCAGCAGTTATCAAAAACAATGATTATGCAACTAAATATTAGTTCAGTAATTTAAAGTGAAGTTAATTCTTGAAACATTTCTTCAGTATATACAGTAATTGTTTGAGTTTGAAAAGAAAAATGTCGACACTGCCAGATTAATATTCCTTTTCTTTGCTTCCTGTAAAAGAATAACGCAGACTTTGTTAATGCTTTGATTTGGAATTGAATATGTAATGTTTCTACGACATTTGAAATATGGAACAAAATATTTGCACTTTATTCACTTTTTTTAATGCACTGCTATTTATTTGAACACAACTGTAGATGGCAAATGTCAAGGAGAGGAGGGGAGTTGTGTTTGGCCTACAGACCCAGAGAGGAGAGGAGGGGAGTTGTGCTTGGCCTACAGGGACATGAGTGATGTTTGACACGTTGTTACTCAACACTGAGATGAGAAATCCTGAGTGCTGAGATTCTGCAGATGGTTCTGATATGACAGGAAAAGGCGTTTTTTATGAGCTAGTCCAAACAGCGCTGAGATTTCGCCCCGGGCACAGATAGAGGGCATGTAGCTCTAACAGCTCAGAGTCCCACCTTGGCCTGTTCCCAGAACTCCTCCCTGTTGATTTTTTTCATCTCGACTTCGGCGTTGGTCTTCTGGTACTTGGTGCCCTGGGGGGGGAGAGCGGAGGGGGGTAATGTCAGTCTGGACTGGCAGTAAGGTGCAGATCATCTAATCATGAATCGCTGCATAAATCCCTGCCACCTAAATCAACACTCCAGTATGACTGCACACATAATCACACTGTTATCCCTGCCCTGGTCTCCCATAATGCACCACAGCGCCCCACTCCCCCAGCACCCTTACCATAATGCACCACCCACCTCCCACTCCCCCAGCACCCTTCCCATAATGCACCACCAACCTCCCAATCCCCCAGCACCCTTCCCATAATGCACCACCAACCTCCCACTCCCCCAGCAACCTTCCCATAATGCACCACCAACCTCCCACTCTCCCAGCACATTTCCCATAATGCACCACCAACCTCCCAATCCCCCAGCACCCTTCCCATAATGCACCACCAACCTCCGACTCCCCCAGCAACCTTCCCATAATGCACCACCAACCTCCCACTCTCCCAGCACACTTCCCATAATGCACCACCAACCTCCCACTTTCCCAGCACCCTTCCCATAATGCACCACAGTGCCCCACCCTCCAGCACCCTTCCCAGAATGCACCACGTTCTCGGCCTGCTCCTCGTCCTTCAGGCGTAGGCGGTTGAGGACGGGGCTCGCCACGGCAACCAGCCCGTTACTGAGCCGCTGGCCCACGGCAGACGGGTCCATGTCCTCCACACTGCTGGCGTTAATGATGATGTCCACACCCTGCGGAGACAGCAGAACCACCATTACATCACCTCCACACCAACATCATACCCCCACACCAACATCACACCCCCACACCAACATCACATCACCACCACATCACTACCTCCACACCAACATCACATCACCACCACACCAACATCACACCCCCACACCAACATCACATCACCACCACACCAACATCACACCCCCACACCAACATCACATCACCACCACATCACTACCCCCACACCAACATCACATCACCACCACATCACTACCCCCACACCAACATCACATCACCTCCACACCAACATCACTACCTCCACACCAACATCACATCACCTCCACACCAACATCACTACCCCCACACCAACATCACATCACCTCCACACCAACATCACTACCCCCACACCAACATCACATCACCTCCACACCAACATCACTACCTCCACACCAACATCACATCACCTCCACATCACTACCTCCACACCAACATCACATCACCACCACATCACTACCCCCACACCAACATCACATCACCTCCACACCAACATCACTACCTCCACACCAACATCACATCACCACCACATCACTACCTCCACACCAACATCACATCACCTCCACACCAACATCACATCACCACCACATCACTACCTCCACACCAACATCACATCACCCCCACACCAACATCACATCACCACCACATCACTACCTCCACACCAACATCACATCACCTCCACACCAACATCACTACCCCCACACCAACATCACTACCCCCACACCAACATCACATCACCACCACATCACTACCCCCACACCAACATCACATCACCTCCACACCAACATCACTACCCCCACACCAACATCACATCACCACCACATCACTACCCCCACACCAACATCACATCACCTCCACACCAACATCACTACCTCCACACCAACATCACATCACCACCAGATCACTACCCCCACACCAACATCACATCACCTCCACACCAACATCACTACCTCCACACCAACATCACATCACCTCCACACCAACATCACTACCCCCACACCAACATCACATCACCACCACATCACTACCCCCACACCAACATCACATCACCTCCACACCAACATCACTACCCCCACACCAACATCACATCACCTCCACACCAACATCACTACCTCCACACCAACATCACATCACCTCCACATCAACATCACATCACCACCACATCACTACCTCCACACCAACATCACATCACTACCACATCACTACCTCCACACCAACATCACATCACCTCCACACCAACATCACTACCTCCACACCAACATCACATCACCTCCACATCAACATCACATCACCACCACATCACTACCTCCACACCAACATCACATCACTACCACATCACTACCTCCACACCAACATCACATCACCTCCACACCAACATCACTACCCCCACACCAACATCACATCACCTCCACACCAACATCACATCACCTCCACACCAACATCACTACCCCCACACCAACATCACATCACCACCACATCACTACCCCCACACCAACATCACATCACCTCCACACCAACATCACTACCCCCACACCAACATCACATCACCACCACATCACTACCTCCACACCAACATCACATCACCTCCACACCAACATCACTACCTCCACACCAACATCACATCACCTCCACACCAACATCACTACCCCCACACCAACATCACATCACCACCACATCACTACCTCCACACCAACATCACATCACCACCACATCACTACCTCCACACCAACATCACATCACCTCCACACCAACATCACTACCTCCACACCAACATCACATCACCTCCACACCAACATCACTACCTCCACACCAACATCACATCACCACCACATCACTACCTCCACACCAACATCACATCACCTCCACACCAACATCACTACCCCCACACCAACATCACCTTGCTCAAGGGCCCAAAGGCTGTGCGGATCTTATAGTGGCTACACCGGGATTAGAACCACCAACCTTGTGTGTCCCAGTCATTTACCTTAACCACTATGCTACAGGCAACCACATCCCCACACCAACATCACTATCCCCACACAACATCACTACCCCCACACCAACATCACACCTCCACACACACACACACACACGTACGCACACCAGAACGGCACTACATTACATCACACCTCCACACCAACATCACTATCACACACACACACCTCCACACACACACACAAGTACGCACCCCAGAACGGCACTACATTACATCACACCTCCACACCAACATCACTATCACACACACACACACCTCCACACACACACACACGTACGCACCCCAGAACGGCACTACATTACATCACACCTCCACACCAACATCACTATCACACACACACACACCTCCACACACACACACACGTACGCACACCAGAACGGCACTACATTAC
>NW_026890202.1:30000-40000 GCF_963514075.1 Conger conger | reverse complement strand
GATGAGTGAGTGTGTGTGTGTGTGGAGATGAGTGAGTGTGTGTGTGGAGATGAGTGTGTGTGTGTGTGTGTGTGGAGAGATGAGAGTGTGTGTGTGGAGATGAGTGTGTGTGTGTGTGTGGAGATGAGTGAGTGTGTGTGTGTGTGGAGATGAGAGTGTGTGTGTGGAGATGAGTGTGTGTGTGTGTGTGTGTGTGGAGAGATGAGTGTGTGTGTGTGTGTGTGTGTGTGTGGGGGGGGGAGATGAGTGTGTGTGTGTGTGTGTGTGTGTGGAGATGAGTGTGTGTGTGTGTGTGTGGAGATGAGTGTGTGTGTGTGTGTGTGTGTGTGGAGAGATGAGTGTGTGTGTGTGTGTGGAGATGAATGTGTGTGTGTGTGTGTGGAGATGAGTGTGTGTGTGTGTGTGTGTGGGGGGGGAGATGAGTGTGTGTGTGTGTGTGTGGAGAGATGAGTGTGTGTGTGTGTGTGTGTGTGTGTGTGTGGAGAGATGAGTGTGTGTGTGTGTGTGTGTGTGTGTGTGGAGATGAGTGCAGCTTTTGACGGCTCCAGACGACCTCAGTGACCTCTGCAGAGTGAGCAGACACAGACTCGGTCAGGGCAGCGTGACGTCAGGCCTCTTTACGAGCGGAGCGGTGTACCTCTGACAGCTCCGTAATGGAAACTCGGACAAGGTGAGGAGGGAAATTGCTTTGAGCTTCACGGAGGGAACAGATCTGGAGAGGACCAGGACGGGGGAAGGTCGGAGAGATTAGGCCATAAATGTACAACATGACACTGCCTGTTCTGTACCATCTCATCCCCTTCACCTGCAATCACCTTCCCAACATTCCTATGTACTCCCATGTAAGTCTAGAGGTGGTCTGTGCCAAAATACGAGTGTCGTTGACAAAGGGTGACCACATATTATTGCTGATACAACCTTTGACCCGGAACAGAAACAAACAGACAGGAAGTCCAGCAGCCCTGTGCTGAAACACTGAACACTGGGATCACATCCCTCTGAAGACACACTGAGGGATCACATCCCTCTGAAGACACACTGAGGGATCACATCCCTCTGAAGACACACTGGGATCACATCCCTCTGAAGACACACTGGGATCGCATCCCTCTGAAGACACACTGGGATCGCATCCCTCTGAAGACACACTGGGATCGCATCCCTCTGAAGACAAACTGGGATCGCATCCTCTGGCTCAGAACCTTTCCCCCTGAAGCGTGTGGGGACCCTGCTCACCTGTGTGATCCCAGCACACTCAGCCGATAAGGAACCACGGCCTGTGAGCCCAGCAGTAGCACATCAGCCCCACCGTGCCCCACAGCTCTGAGACCGGACAGATCCTGGCCGTATGACCCGTACTGCAGGGCACTCAGAGCCATATGACCCGTACTGCAGGGCACTCAGAGCCGTATGACCCGTACTGCAGGGCACTCAGAGCCGTATGACCTGTACTGCAGGGCACTCAGAGCCGTATGACCCGTACTGCAGGGCACTCAGAGCCATATGACCCGTACTGCAGGGCACTCAGAGCCGTATGACCCGTACTGCAGGGCACTCAGAGCCATATGACCCGTACTGCAGGGCACTCAGAGCCTTATGACCCGTACTGCAGGGCACTCAGAGCCATATGACCCGTACTGCAGGGCACGCAGAGCCATATGACCCGTACTGCAGGGCACTCAGAGCCATATGACCCGTACTGCAGGGCACTCAGAGCCATATGACCCGTACTGCAGGGCACGCAGAGCCATATGACCCGTACTGCAGGGCACTCAGAGCCGTATGACCCGTACTGCAGGGCACTCACAGCCATATGACCCGTACTGCAGGGCACGCAGAGCCGTATGACCCGTACTGCAGGGCACTCAGAGCCGTATGACCCGTACTGCAGGGCACTCACAGCCATATGACCCGTACTGCAGGGCACTCAGAGCCATATGACCCGTACTGCAGGGCACTCAGAGCCATATGACCCGTACTGCAGGGCACTCAGAGCCATATGACCCGTACTGCAGGGCACTCAGAGCCATATGACCCGTACTGCAGGGCACTCAGAGCCATATGACCCGTACTGCAGGGCACGCAGAGCCGTATGACCCGTACTGCAGGGCACTCAGAGCCGTATGACCCGTACTGCAGGGCACTCAGAGCCATATGACCCGTACTGCAGGGCACTCAGAGCCGTATGACCCGTACTGCAGGGCACGCAGAGCCGTATGACCCGTACTGCAGGGCACTCAGAGCCGTATGACCCGTACTGCAGGGCACGCAGAGCCATATGACCCGTACTGCAGGGCACTCAGAGCCGTATGACCCGTACTGCAGGGCACTCAGAGCCATATGACCCGTACTGCAGGGCACTCAGAGCCGTATGACCCGTACTGCAGGGCACTCAGAGCCATATGACCCATACTGCAGGGCACGCAGAGCCGTATGACCCGTACTGCAGGGCACTCAGAGCCGTATGACCCGTACTGCAGGGCACTCAGAGCCATATGACCCGTACTGCAGGGCACGCAGAGCCGTATGACCCGTACTGCAGGGCACTCAGAGCCGTATGACCCGTACTGCAGGGCACTCAGAGCCGTATGACCCGTACTGCAGGGCACTCAGAGCCGTATGACCCGTACTGCAGGGCACTCAGAGCCTTATGACCCGTACTGCAGGGCACTCAGAGCCGTATGACCCGTACTGCAGGGCACTCAGAGCCGTATGACCCGTACTGCAGGGCACTCAGAGCCGTATGACCCGTACTGCAGGGCACGCAGAGCCATATGACCCGTACTGCAGGGCACTCAGAGCCGTATGACCCGTACTGCAGGGCACACAGAGCCGTATGACCCATACTGCAGGGCACGCAGAGCCGTATGACCCATACTGCAGGGCACGCAGAGCCATATGACCCGTACTGCAGGGCACGCAGAGCCATATGACCCGTACTGCAGGGCACTCAGAGCCATATGACCCGTACTGCAGGGCACTCAGAGCCATATGACCCGTACTGCAGGGCACTCAGAGCCGTATGACCCGTACTGCAGGGCACTCAGAGCCATATGACCCGTACTGCAGGGCACGCAGAGCCGTATGACCCGTACTGCAGGGCACTCAGAGCCGTATGACCCGTACTGCAGGGCACTCAGAGCCGTATGACCCGTACTGCAGGGCACTCAGAGCCGTATGACCCGTACTGCAGGGCACTCAGAGCCTTATGACCCGTACTGCAGGGCACTCAGAGCCGTATGACCCGTACTGCAGGGCACTCAGAGCCGTATGACCCGTACTGCAGGGCACTCAGAGCCGTATGACCCGTACTGCAGGGCACGCAGAGCCATATGACCCGTACTGCAGGGCACTCAGAGCCGTATGACCCGTACTGCAGGGCACACAGAGCCGTATGACCCATACTGCAGGGCACGCAGAGCCATATGACCCGTACTGCAGGGCACTCAGAGCCGTATGACCCGTACTGCAGGGCACGCAGAGCCGTATGACCCGTACTGCAGGGCACTCAGAGCCGTATGACCCATACTGCAGGGCACTCAGAGCCGTATGACCCGTACTGCAGGGCACTCAGAGCCGTATGACCCGTACTGCAGGGCACACAGAGCCGTATGACCCATACTGCAGGGCACGCAGAGCCGTATGACCCATACTGCAGGGCACGCAGAGCCATATGACCCGTACTGCAGGGCACGCAGAGCCATATGACCCGTACTGCAGGGCACTCAGAGCCATATGACCCGTACTGCAGGGCACTCAGAGCCATATGACCCGTACTGCAGGGCACTCAGAGCCGTATGACCCGTACTGCAGGGCACTCAGAGCCATATGACCCGTACTGCAGGGCACGCAGAGCCTTATGACCCGTACTGCAGGGCACTCAGAGCCATATGACCCGTACTGCAGGGCACTCAGAGCCGTATGACCCGTACTGCAGGGCACTCAGAGCCATATGACCCGTACTGCAGGGCACTCAGAGCCGTATGACCCGTACTGCAGGGCACTCAGAGCCATATGACCCGTACTGCAGGGCACTCAGAGCCATATGACCCGTACTGCAGGGCACGCAGAGCCATATGACCCGTACTGCAGGGCACTCAGAGCCATATGACCCGTACTGCAGGGCACTCAGAGCCGTATGACCCGTACTGCAGGGCACTCAGAGCCGTATGACCCGTACTGCAGGGCACTCAGAGCCGTATGACCCGTACTGCAGGGCACTCAGAGCCATATGACCCGTACTGCAGGGCACTCAGAGCCGTATGACCCGTACTGCAGGGCACTCAGAGCCGTATGACCCGTACTGCAGGGCACTCAGAGCCGTATGACCCGTACTGCAGGGCACTCAGAGCCGTATGACCCGTACTGCAGGGCACGCAGAGCCATATGACCCGTACTGCAGGGCACTCACAGCCGTATGACCCGTACTGCAGGGCACTCACAGCACGACCAGCTCAAACCTGCGTGTCGGCTGTGGTTCCTCACTCAGTGCTGCGAACACATCACCGATGCTCTTTTCCGTGTGTGTGAGAGGGAGCAAAAGCACTCAAGGCCAAACCAGGCTCTCACACACACTGTGAAGAGCAGGGTCTACTCAGACAATTCAGCTCCTTTCACACGGTTCAGCTGCTTTCGAACGGTTCTGGTTCTGTTCTGGCTCAGATGGTTCCCTCCCTGACCCCTCTCACTCTGCTTTTCACTGTGTCAGCCATGAGCTCATTTCCTGTTGCCTCCCCGCCCAGCGCACGAGGAAGAGAGGGGGGGGGAGAGAGACAGTGAATAGTGAGCGAGAAAGAGAAAAACATTTTCAATCTTCATTGCACAATGAATAATTCCCTCTATAAATCCGACTCTTTCATTATTTATAAAACTCTCCCGTGACCCAGAAACAGGCCTCCGTACGTCACCGAGAGCAGGGTGCAGCCGGGGCCAAATGGGGCCCTGGCTATTGTCTTAAGGGGGGGTGATGTGGGGGTAACAGGGAGGGGGGGTTTAATTAGTCCCGTTCCCCCTCCCCCCGGAGCAGCCCTCCAGAGAGGGAGAGACGAGGCGCGGCGGAGTGACTAAACGCTCCATAACGACCCGCTAATCTCTCCATTCCCTAATCACTGGAGGAGAAGAGAACAGACAGGCTGCCGGAGGGGAGGGGCTGAGGCTCGCAGGGCAGAAAGAGTCTGATTCTGGAGCCTCAGAACTCGACCCCACCGGACCCTCCACCTCCAGCGCAGCTAATCGACCAGTCCGCACGCCTGAGCGGTCTCACACATCACAAGGACCCAACAAGCAAACCGTTCATTAATAACACCTTCACCACTCGTCAAACACACAAAGAGCTCGCAGGAATAACAATAATTATGAAATAATACTCCTCGCTGTGTTTCTATTTCAGAGAACAAGGCTCGGACAGAACAGTGACTTTCCAGACATCTTTATTGCTTTTCACATATTTTTATCAAAAAATATGAGAGAATATCCATCGCATTCATAGCCCAAAGCTGCTGCTTCTTGTCCGTCTACCAGTGCTATGGCTAACTATGCTATGGCTAATTGAGCTATGGCTAGGTGTGCTAAGGCTATCAGCACTATGGCTATCAGTGCGGTGGTTAACATTGCTATGGCTAACTGAGCTATGGCTAATTGATCTATGGCTAAGAGTGCTATGGCTCACAGTGCTATGGCTAATTGAGCTATGATTTACTGTGCTATGGCTAACAGTGCTATGACTAATTGAGCTGTGGCTAACTGTGCTAAGGCTACCAATGCTAAGGCTAACAGTGTTATGGCTAATTGAGCCGTGGCTAACTGTGCTAAGGCTACCAATGCTAAGGCTAACAGTGTTATGGCATTATAGCACTATAGCTGCATTCACCATGAGGGAGGCCCAGTAGACAGTACCGCAGCCTGGGAAAATACACCATACATTACTGGATTCTCTGTACTGCAGTGTCCATTAATCATGGATGGCTGAATATAAGCACCAGCAGAGAGTCTGAGGCAGACAGCATCACTGCAGCCCTGCTTCTGTATCTGCCCAAGGACAAGGCCACCAGCCACTGTGACGGGGAGACAGTCTGACCTCAGTCTGAAGAACACTTCCGCTCCTGCGCGGGTCTAATGGGCACCCTGACCCTCGATCCCCCCGTCCCCCCCGTCCCCCCGCCCCCCTCCCATCTGTTTAAGAGGGACTGCAGCTCTATAGACTCCAGTCATGCTGACTGTAGAGAAACAGGACAAAGTGATAATACATTAAATTTAATAACAGCAGTAAAGATGGACACACAGCTAGCCCTTCAAGGATCACTGCACAGCTTACACACACACACACACACACACACACACAGACTCCACCTCACTTCTTTTGCCTCCGTGTATAAAAACACTCATTCAAGAGAAGCTTGCACAATCTCTAATCATTAGCCATGAGAACACTGCCATTGTGTGAGATACAAGCACACTGGGTCACTACACAAAGATAGGTCCTCTACTGGGTAACTACACAAAGATAAAGTACAGTAACTACACAAAGATATCTGAACTGTTTGCAGGGGCCAGACCCTTCCCAGGATTACATCAGCAGGGAACACACACAGTCAGGGAGGGGTGGAAACGCGACTTCAAGCGTTTCTGTGGAAACACCAGAGAACACTGTGGCCAAGAAACATCCTTTAATTCTGAAACTGTTTGCATCAAACAGCAGTACTTTCTGCCTTGTCCTGTTGCCAGGGTAATGACCAATCATTTCTGAAGCTTAGTTTTCATGCCCATTGCATCAGTGCTGTGGAGAGCCAGCCAATGACAAAGCTGCAAGTGAAGATTAGGCAGAAATTGTCTGTGAATGTACACCCGTAAGTGAAAATGAATCATAAAAATCAATAAATATTCCCCAAATGAAAATGAGTTCAGCAGGAAGTGATCCTGGAATAATTCACAAAATGAAAAGAACTATTGCTAATGCTAACTGCTATCAGCAGTGTGTCCAATCACAAGCCACACGTTTACACACTTCTCATTGACCATTAGCAGCAGCGGGGAGACAAGAGATGGACAGGGGTCCACAAGTCTGAGGCCACACTGAACATCTGGGAGTTATTTTTCATGTTATCGTGGAAGTAAACAGAAAGTTTTAGGATTTTGAAAAATTTTCTACAAATTAAAGTTACTTCAAAGCTTTGCAAGAACTACTTGAAGACCAAAGAAGAGCAAGGATTGCACAACCACCTGACCTCAACCCCACTGAACATTTACCACCTGACCTCAACCCCACTGAACATTTACCACCTGACCTCAACCCCACTGAACATTTACCACCTGACCTCAACCCCACTGAACATTTACCACCTGACCTCAACCCCACTGAACATTTACCACCTGACCTCAACCCCACTGAACATTTACCACCTGACCTCAACCCCACTGAACATTTACCACCTGACCTCAACCCCACTGAACATTTACCACCTGACCTCAACCCCACTGAACATTTACCACCTGACCTCAACCCCACTGAACATTTATGGGGGCACAAGCCAAGCATGCAGGAACATCACAAGACGCTGGAACAAGAGCCCAGGACAGCTCGAGTGCACATTGCCATTGAAGCTGGGGGACAAACCAAATACCAATGAATTCTGCAGTCCATGTGCTTTGTTCACAGATTGAACTTTTCACTCAAATTTTTATGCTGATAATATAATTTGTAATTAAATTTGAAAATAATGCAAAATAGAAACAAGTGGTCTCAGACCTTTGGACCCCACTGTACATCTCCGCCCAGTCAGGAAGAGTCACAGCGAGACACACTGTACATCTCCGCCCAGTCAGGAAGAGTCACAGCGAGACACACTGTACATCTCCACCCAGTCAGGAAGAGTCACAGCGAGACACACTGTACAACTCCACCCAGTCAGGAAGAGTCACAGCGAGACACACTGTACATCTCCACCCAGTCAGGAAGAGTCACAGCGAGACACACTGTACATCTCCGCCCAGTCAGGAAGAGTCACAGCGAGACACACTGTACATCTCCACCCAGTCAGGAAGAGTCACAGCGAGACACACTGTACAACTCCACCGAGTCAGGAAGAGTCACAGCGAGACACACTGTACAACTCCAGGCATCCATGTTCAGGTCTCCCAGCAGGCAGGGTCAGGTGGGATGGGTTTTGGGGAGATGGGAGGGGTTTTGAGGAGATGGGAGGGGTTTTGGGGAGATGGGATGGGTTTTGGGGTGATGAGAGGGGTTTTGGGGAGATGGGAGGGGTTTTGAGGAGATGGGAGGGGTTTTGGGGAGATGGGATGGGTTTTGGGGTGATGAGAGGGGTTTTGGGGAGATGGGAGGGGTTTTGGGGAGATGGGATGAGTTTTGGGGAGATGGGAGGGGTTTTGGGGAGATGGGATGGGTTTTGGGGAGATGGGATGGGTTTTGGGGACAGCGAGAGCACCTTCTTTCTGTCCTTTTATTTATTATTTAAAACTATTTCACATGTTAGGGCTCCGTACAAAAGGCAGCAACTTCAACATGCATTATGAATTAAGTGTCGACTGCTATGAGTCAAAGTGGCTGATAGTAGCATTAATCTAATTGAGCTGACAGTGAAAGTGCCTTTAATGACATTCTCTTTCTGAGGGCGGCTGTCTGCGGGGCCCATATTCACAGGCTCTGAAAAGACGTTCTCAGTGATCATGATCTGAACTCTGCGTGGCTTCCCAGCACGTAGTTAAATTAGCAGCCTACAGAAGTGTATAAATACGTATGTGAGTGTGAATATGAACCTGAATCTTAATGTTCCAGACGTTTCACTAAAACCCAGGGACAGAAAAGCATGGAGGAAGATTTCTCTTTTTTTTAAAAAGGATAAAATTTAGTCTGCATGGATCCAGGTTTTCTGGCTCATTGCGGATTTCATCACCAGATGCCCTTAGAGACAGAAAACGTGCATTCAGACCTGGAAACTGTCTTGCTGTGATGCCCCATAAATTGTAAATTAGCAAATAAATGACTGGAAATGAAGCTCATGGAATTGGAAGTTATTTGATTCTCGGTTTTGCCCCATGGTGGGGGGTGGGGGGGGGCACTCAGCCTCCTCCTACACACCTATGAACAGCCACGCCCACCACCACTCCCCACGCCACATCACCGTGACAACAGGACAGCAGGGAGCATCCCTCCCATCACCATGACAACAGGACAGCGGGGCGCATCCCTCCCATCACCATGACAACAGGACAGCAGGGCGCAGCCCTCCCATCACCATGACAACAGGACAGCAGGGCGCATCCCTCCCATCACCATGACAACAGGGCGCATCCCTCCCATCACCATGACAACAGGGCGCATCCCTCCCATCACCATGACAACAGGGCGCATCCCTCCCATCACCATGACAACAGGGGCTTTACTGCAGCAGGTGGGATGGGGAGATGAGTGGGAGTCATGTGGGGGGGGGGGGGGGGCTCCTCTTCACCTGCGTACCCCAGCAGACAGGTAGCACCGGGCATCACACAGCACAGAGTCCCACAGGAGACAGGGTCAGCTGACCTCTGACACACAGACCGGCTGATGATGGTTTTTATCAGACAGATTTTCAACAGTGTTCTAGAACCCCTGTGCTGTCAATTCACCAGTAGTGATCTTACATCAGCATCAAAAAGTTCTGTTAAGAACTCAATAACATTAATAATGATAAGATCAATAACATTAATAATGATAAGATCACACCTTGAACACAACTGCACCTCACCACCTGAGAACCAGAGACAAAGAGCTGCCGACACCTGTATCCCTCTGGACTGAGAGAGAGAGGGAGAGACATGAATCGTAAAATATGTCATGCCAATAAAGAGAGAGAGGAGAAAGAGAGAGAAAGAGAGAGAGAGAAACAGAGATAGAGAGAGAGAAGAAACAGAGAGATAGAGAGAAAGAGGAGAAAGAGGAGAAAGAGTTTTTTGCTGTTTGTGTATTAGCATTATTAAGAAAGCCCCCCATTGCTGATGTGTGGTC
>NW_026890202.1:17500-20000 GCF_963514075.1 Conger conger | reverse complement strand
TAGTATGGATCTCCATTAGAGCACTTTACAGTATGGATCTCCATTAGAGCACTTCAGAGAGTGACTCCTTTAGAGCACTTCATAGTATGGATCTCCATTAGAGCACTTCACAGTATGGATCTCCATTAGAGCACTTCATAGTATGGATCTCCATTAGAGCACTTTACAGTATGGATCTCCATTAGAGCACTTCAGAGAGTGACTCCTTTAGAGCACTTCATAGTATGGATCTCCATTAGAGCACTTCACAGTACGGATCTCCATTAGAGCACTTCAGAGAGTGACTCCTTTAGAGCACTTCATAGTATGGATCTCCATTAGAGCACTTTACAGTATGGATCTCCATTAGAGCACTTCAGAGAGTGACTCCTTTAGAGTACTTCACAGTATGGATCTCCATTAGAGCACTTCAGAGAGTGACTCCTTTAGAGCACTTCATAGTATGGATCTCCATTAGAGCACTTCAGAGTGACTCCTTTAGAGCACTTCATAGTATGGATCTCCATTAGAGCACTTCACAGTACGGATCTCCATTAGAGCACTTCAGAGAGTGACTCCTTTAGAGCACTTCATAGTATGGATCTCCATTAGAGCACTTTACAGTATGGATCTCCATTAGAGCACTTCAGAAAGTGACTCCTTTAGAGCACTTCACAGTATGGATCTCTATTAGAGCACTTCACAGTATGGATCTCCATTAGAGCACTTTACAGTATGGATCTCCATTAGAGCACTTCAGAGAGTGACTCCTTTAGAGCACTTCATAGTATGGATCTCCATTAGAGCACTTTACAGTATGGATCTCCATTAGAGCACTTCAGAGAGTGACTCCTTTAGAGCACTTCATAGTATGGATCTCCATTAGAGCACTTCACAGTATGGATCTCCATTAGAGCACTTCATAGTATGGATCTCCATTAGAGCACTTTACAGTATGGATCTCCATTAGAGCACTTCAGAGAGTGACTCCTTTAGAGCACTTCATAGTATGGATCTCCATTAGAGCACTTCACAGTACGGATCTCCATTAGAGCACTTCAGAGAGTGACTCCTTTAGAGCACTTCATAGTATGGATCTCCATTAGAGCACTTTACAGTATGGATCTCCATTAGAGCACTTCAGAGAGTGACTCCTTTAGAGTACTTCACAGTATGGATCTCCATTAGAGCACTTCAGAGAGTGACTCCTTTAGAGCACTTCATAGTATGGATCTCCATTAGAGCACTTCAGAGTGACTCCTTTAGAGCACTTCATAGTATGGATCTCCATTAGAGCACTTCACAGTACGGATCTCCATTAGAGCACTTCAGAGAGTGACTCCTTTAGAGCACTTCATAGTATGGATCTCCATTAGAGCACTTTACAGTATGGATCTCCATTAGAGCACTTCAGAAAGTGACTCCTTTAGAGCACTTCACAGTATGGATCTCTATTAGAGCACTTCACAGTATGGATCTCCATTAGAGCACTTCACAGTATGGATCTCCATTAGAGCACTTCAGAGAGTGACTCCTTTAGAGGGGATGGATGATGTCACCCCCCCCCTCCCCCCGGCTTCTCCAGGGCTCTTCTGCCAGACCCTGGTCCTCTCTGGCAGGGTAATTAGCGGGGTAATTAGTGGGGTAATTAGCGGGGAAACACTGGCCCATCATAGTCTGGGGCACTGCCACCTGCGCCCCCCCAGGAGAGCGAGGAGAAACCCCCTTCTTCTTCACATCGGGGAGGAAGGGCGAGCACGCCTGTACCCCCACACGCCTGTACCCCCACACACCTGTACCCCCACACACCTGTACCCCCACACGCCTGTACCCCCCAGCACCCTGCACCCCCCCCCCCCACACACACACATAACATCTTCAGAACCAGGGCATCGGACCATGTGCCGTGTATGGAATGGAATGTGCAGGATGTTTGGAACGTGGAGGATGTGTTGGGAATGTGAAGGATGTTTGGAATGTGGGTTTGGAAGCTTAGCACAAGCAGGGGTGCAGTCTGAGCGCCAGACACAAGGATCACGCAGTTTTCAGTGCTAGATTCACACCTTTAAAATAAATATCATTACATTACATTACATTAATGGCATTCGGCAGACGCTCTTATCCAGAGTGATATACAGTTGATTAGACTAATCAGGAGACAGTCCTCCCCTGGAGCAATGCAAGGTTAAGGGCCTTGCCCAAGGGCCCAACAGCTGTGCGGATCTTATTGTGGCTACACCGGGGATCGAACCACCGACCTTGTGGGTCCCTTAACCACTACCCTACGCAATTCATTACACAATTCACTCAACCATGCTCATAAACAGAATACATTTTCCTTTTTCAATCTTTTAATTAGGGGGCAAGGACTTGCAGGGCAGACAGGCTGAAGTGTTTCCAGCGCAGAGTGAAAAGTAAAATGACTGGGCTTTGAATAATTAGCAGATGAATCCAGTGAAAGCTCTCTCTCCATGTTTTAGTGTCATGAGACAGGACACACAGATGCTCATTCTGCCCGTCC
>NW_026890202.1:12500-15000 GCF_963514075.1 Conger conger | reverse complement strand
ATGTAATGTAATGTAGTGTAATGTAACACATCAAGTGTAATGTAATGTAATGTAATGTAGTGTAATGTAATGTAATGTAGTGTAATGTAATGTAACACACATCGAGTGTAATGTAATGTAATGTAGTGTAATGTAATGTAACACACATCGAGTGTAATGTAATGTAATGTAGTGTAGTGTAATGTAACACACATCGAGTGTAATGTAATGTAACACACATCGAGTGTAATGTAATGTAATGTAGTGTAATGTAATGTAACACACATCAAGTGTAATGTAATGTAATGTAGTGTAATGTAATGTAAAACACATTGAGTGTAATGTAATGTAACACACATCGAGTGTAATGTAATGTAATGTAGTGTAATGTAATGTAACACACATCGAGTGTAATGTAATGTAATGTAATGTAATGTAACACACATCGAGTGTAATGTAATGTAATGTAATGTAATGTAACACATCAAGTGTAATGTAATGTAATGTAATGTAATGTAACACACATCGTGCGAACAGATCGTTCCGCTCCATTCAGTACATCGACGGCAGGACCGAGCCGCGCTGCTCTCCATGACAACAGAGAGCGGTCCGTTTTGGTTCGTCCACCACTGGAAATATGATCTCTTAAATCTCCCGACTGGCGGAATAATCTTTTTTTAAATGTATTTATAACGATGGGTCACACAATACAGCATGTTCCAGCATTCCTGCGGTCAGCCAAGCTGGAAAATATGAAGAAGTGCAGAGAAGTGAAGGAAAATTACAGGCCAGTTGCTCTCACCACCCTGTATACACGGAGAAGCACTTTGTGGTGAGCCTGAGAGACACCAGGATCATTTGCATCTGAAGCAGCAAACATTGGTCATTTAACCAGATAAATATTAGTTCCAGACCAGGGCTAAAGCCCAATCAGTTTGAGATCCTGCTCCTCTACAGGTGAGGTTCAGGCCGTAGCTGCTCTGTGCTCCATGAATAATGTCTGGGAGAGGGAAGTCATCGCAGGGTGTCTGGAGGAGATGGCCAGGAACTCTGTCTCCAGAATGGAACTACATTCATTCCCATGGCTTTAGGCCAGACAACAGACTGATTGTAAGATATTGTAATAAATTGAAAGATTTTGCAAGATATTGTAATATATTGTAATATCTTGTATGATATTGTACCTGGGAGTTGATACATGATTTCATCAACTGCTTTTTGTCATGTGCACATGCTGTTCAAAAATCACCAGTACAGCACTTTCACCAGCAGGAAAACCACTCAATAAGAAGATAAGAAGTTAAGTCCAACGTTCACATGAACAATCACACTTCCAGTAAATGATGATGAAGTTTCTGTGAAAGTGAAAGTATTGCTTCATGGATAGATAAAGTTCTGGGGAACATTCTCAGCTTCCCGGTTTGTCTTCAGAAGCACTTTAATCACCAGGCTGCTCGACTCTCATCCCAACCGTCTGCCGCAAGAAAACATGCAACTTAGCGATTCACCACATTTTAAAAACTTCTGCCAAAACAATCCCTGAACACACTAGCCTGCAAACGTGGGAGACTATCTTATTTTTTTCACACGTCTTTTGTAATTAATCCAACATGAAAATGACGTCTTTTGAAATGGAACATAAGAGGACATTTCTTTGTTTTTCATCATTTCCCGAACACTCTGTGCTATATAAAGTGCAGTCCATAAGTATTTGGAAAGTGGTACAATTTATTTTCTTTTGGTTCTGTACTCCAGCACATTGGATATGAACTGAAACAATGAAAATGGAGACAGACTATCACCTTCCATTTGGAGGGATTTACATCCATAACATCAGGTGATCTGTGTAGGTCTCTGAGAGCTTTGCTATACTAGCTCTAAAGAAGTGATATAATTCATCTGACTAATCAGAAACAGCTGGGGGGCTATGTAAAGGGATGTAATTCTTACATGGATCACCCCATTTGGATGTAAATACTTAAAGGGGAGCGTACACAGAGCCAAAAGTACAGAAACTGTATTACTGTCCAAATACTTACAGACCTCACAGTAAATAAATGAATGGGTTCATACTGTAATATTCAGAGTATCCGTGAGACCCCAGCAGGATGTGCTGACATCACTGGTCCCAGGAGACCCAATGAGGAGATAGGGGACTCCCACTGGGGAGCTCCAGGGACAGCCGGACAGATGGGCAGCCATTTTGGGGAGGGGAGGAAAGGATGGGATGAAGGGAAGAGCAGCAGGGGTGAAAGAGAGAACAAAAGGAGGGAAAGGACAAATAGAGAGATGCACAGGATGACATGATGGGGGAAGGAGAAGGGGAGTATTGATCGAAATTTTAAAAAGGTTAACATATGCTGTCACGCCCACTATTGTCTGTCAAGCCTTTTTAAGTTATAGAGCACAATTAAAAAGAATCCTCAAAAGATGTTACAGGCATTGTCCCACTTCGGTGACCAAATATACCGTCCTTAATTTCCTCAGAAGAAAGATTTCAAATCATATCAGACAAAACTCT
>NW_026890202.1:0-2500 GCF_963514075.1 Conger conger | reverse complement strand
CACACAGGGAGAGCAGCACACAGAGAACAGCACACAGAGAGAGCAGCACACAGAGGGAGCAGCACACACACACAGAGCAGCACACAGAGAGCAGCACACACACACAGAGCAGCACACAGAGAGAGCAGCACACAGAGATCAGCACACAGAGAGAGCAGCACACAGAGGGAGCAGCACACAGAGGGAGCAGCACACAGAGAGAGCAGCACACAGAGAGCAGCACACACACAGAGAGCAGCACACACACAGAGAGAGCAGCACACAGAGAGCAGCACACAGAGAGAGCAGCACACAGAGAGCAGCACACACACAGAGAGCAGCACACAGAGAGAGCAGCACAGAGAGAGCAGCACACAGAGAGAGCAGCACACAGAGAGCAGCACACACACAGAGAGCAGCACACAGAGAGAGCAGCACACAGAGGGAGCAGCACACAGAGAGCAGCACACACACAGAGCAGCACACAGAGAGCAGCACACAGAGAGAGCAGCACACAGAGGGAGCAGCACACAGAGAGAGCAGCACACAGAGAGAGCAGCACACACACAGAGCAGCACACAGAGAGCAGCACACAGAGGGAGCAGCACAGAGAGAGAGCAGCACACAGGGAGAGCAGCACACAGAGGGAGCAGCACACAGAGGGAGCAGCACACAGAGAGAGCAGCACACAGAGAGAGCAGCACACAGAGAGCAGCACACAGAGGGAGCAGCACACAGAGAGCAGCACACACACAGAGCAGCACACAGAGGGAGCAGCACACAGAGAGAGCAGCACACAGAGAGAGCAGCACACAGAGAGCAGCACACAGAGAGCAGCACACAGAGGGAGCAGCACACAGAGGCTCCAGGCTGGTGAATAAACGCTGAAACGGTTTATTGGCTGATTGATTTTTTTAAAGGTTTTGACCGTTTGGAGATGAATTCAATTGAAACGACGGCGAAAATAACATCCTGATTACATCGGCGGTCAGAATTCTTTATTTTACGGTTTAACCGGCAGGCAAAGGCAGCAGCAATACCTCTAAACTGAAGCCATGAATCCAGAGGCAAAGACAGAAATCAATTCCTGTAAATGTACAAACTGGAAAATTGTGTTTGCCAATTTCAGCCTCGAGTGTCTGTTTGCCCAGGAGACAGGCTGCAGCTTTCAGAAACATGCAGACTCCGGTCAGCACTTTTAGGCTGATTGGTGTTTGCAGGATATTAAAACTGCACAAAATCTACCCTCTTTCTGTTCCAAAAACATCAAAATAAAACAAGTTTCTGCCAACCACTGACCTTGCGTGTCCCAGTCATTTACCCTAACCACTACGCTACAGGCTGCCCATACCACACCACAACCAAACCACAACCGCAACCACACCACAACCAAACCACAACCACACCACAACCAAACCACAACCACACCACAACCACACCCCACACCACAACCAAACGAAACCAAACCACAACCACACCACAACCAAACTACAACCACACCACAACCACAACCACACCACAACCACAACACAACCACACCCCACACCACAACCAAACCACAACCATACCACAACCACACCACAACCAAACCACAATCACACCACAACCACACCACAACCAAACCACAACCAAACCACCACCATACCACAACCAAACCACAACACACCACAACCAAACCACAACCACACCACCCCCCTCTCTCTCCCTCCATCTTCCTCCCTCCCTCCCTCCCTCCCTCCCTCTCTCTCTCTCTCTCTCTCTCTCTCTCCCAGGCCTATCCCTGGTCTATTTTTTTTGTTCTGTCTGTGTTTAAACTCAAACATTGTGTCCCAACAGAGAGACAAACAGAGGCAGTTTAAGGGAATAAAGCACCAGGGCTGATATGAGATGGTTATGATTATGGCTCATAATCCTTTATCTCGTGTCACGCCTGTTTCCCCCAGCCCTTTTGGTGGGATGCGTCTGAGGGCATTTCCTCTGCCTGCCCTCGGCTGAAAAGCTAGCTGCCACTGAAGAGAGAGTTCCTGCTGTACCACTCACACACAGAGAGGAGAGAGTTCCTGCTGTGCCACTCACACACAGAGAGGAGAGAGTTCCTGCTGTGCCACTCACACACAGAGAGGAGAGAGTTCCTGTTGTACCACTCACACACACACAGAAGAGAGTTCCTGTTGTACCACTCACACACAGAGAGGAGAGAGTTCCTGCTGTCGCACTAACACACACAGAGGAGAGAGTTCCTGCTGTACCACTCATACACAGAGGAGAGAGTTCCTGTTGTACCACTCACACACAGAGAGGAGAGAGTTCCTGCTGTCGCACTAACACCTGCAGAACAGATATATAATCACTGGCACTGCGGTCTTAATGTGCCCAAAACTGTAAATCTGTGGAGCCGTTCACACACATGGATAACCATGACCCGCAGGCTCGAAACCCCGTGTGCCTCACAGACTAACGTGATGTAAAGAGTACTGTAATTGATCTTGATGTTATTATAAATGCACATAAAACAGGCGTG
>NW_026890201.1:0-2500 GCF_963514075.1 Conger conger | reverse complement strand
ACACAACACACACACAGAGCATTACACAACACAACACAACACACACACACACACACACAGAGCATTACACAACACAACACAACACACACACAGAGCATTACACAACACAACACAACACACACACAGAGCATTACACAACACAACACAACACACACACACACAGAGCATTACACAACACAACACAACACACACACAGAGCATTACACAACACAACACACACACACAGAGCATTACACAACACAACACAACACACACACAGAGCATTACACAACACAACACAACACACACACAGAGCATTACACAACACACACACACAGAGCGGCGTTACACAACACACACAGAGCATTACACAACACAACACAACACACACACAGAGCATTACACAACACAACACACACAGAGCGGTACACAACACACACACAGAGCGTTACACAACACACCAAACACAGAGCATTACACAACAGAATGCAAACACACACACAGAAATTTACACAACACACACAAAGAGCATTACAAAATAACACAACACACACACACAGTTACACAACAACACAGCACACACGCGCACAGTTTTACACAACACATACACACATTGTGACAATACACACAAACAGGGTTACACAAAAAGCACACACCATTACACAACAGTGCATAAACAGCAACACAGCATTACGTGAGAGCATGTGCACACACACACACACACACACAGACAAACTGCGTAACACAACAACACAACACCAGTGTGTGCCGGTGAAATCGGGACAGCTCACTGGCCCACACACTCATGCGTGACTCATACATGTGGTTTAATTCCGAAGGCAAGAGTCATTCAGCAGTCACTGCGGACACGGCCTCACGCATGGCAACACACAATTGCCAACCGCCACGTTCATCCTCAACCTGTCACTCAACCGCCACGTTCATCCTCAACCTGTCACTCAACCGGCACGTTCATCCTCAACCTGTCACTCAACCGCCACGTTCATCCTCAACCTGTCACTCAACCGCCACGTTCATCCTCAACCTGTCACTCAACCGCCACGTTCATCCTCAACCTGTCACTCAAACGGCACGTTCATCCTCAACCTGTCACTCAACCGCCACGTTCATCCTCAACCTGTCACTCAACCGCCACATTCATCCTCAACCCGTCACTCAACCGCCACGTTCATCCTCAACCTGTCACTCAAACGGCACGTTCATCCTCAACCTGTCACTCAACCGCCACATTCATCCTCAACCTGTCACTCAACCGGCACGTTCATCCTCAACCCGTCACTCAACCGCCACGTTCATCCTCAACCGGCACGTTCATCCTCAACCCGTCACTCAAACGGCACGTTCATCCTCAACCGGCACGTTCATCCTCAACCTGTCACTCAACCGCCACGTTCATCCTCAACCGGCACGTTCATCCTCAACCCGTCACTCAAACGGCACGTTCATCCTCAACCCGTCACTCAACCGCCACGTTCATCCTCAACCTGTCACTCAACCGCCACGTTCATCCTCAACCGGCACGTTCATCCTCAACCCGTCACTCAAACGGCACGTTCATCCTCAACCCGTCACTCAACCGCCAGGGGAAATATGCGTCTGATTTCAGCTGCAAAACACATTCACAGAACTAGAAAAGTCCAGTTCCTGAAGAAACTGTGTGGGCTAGCTGACAGCTAGATTGGCAGTAATAATGGCAGCACAAGTTTATTAGTGATTCTGGGAGTAGTGTTAATTATCATGGTAGTAGCAGCAGGCTAAGAGTAACCACGATTGCAGTATTCCAGTAGTAGTATCAGTAGTAGGGTGTGAATTAGTCATTCTTAATTTACTAATGACTACTAAGGTGTTACAACATGTTTGCGAGGGTGTTAGTGGGTGCTAAGGTGTTACAACGTGGTTGCTAGGTGGTCACGCACGCATGCACGCACACACACACGTAAAGTTAACTGCGCACACATCTCTAACTTTAATTGCACACAATCAGCATGATAAATGCAGTAGTTACATAACCTGCAATTACTCAGTTATTACACCAACTTATTAACCAGCATCAGCTCCACCAAGCAATGTTCTTACACACAATTATAACCACCACTTATCAAGCACTGTTTGGAAAAGAAAGGAGGGCTTCTTGTCAAAAATGAGGGACAGGAAATTAAGGAACAGTAGTAGTTTAGGAATCCATGATCACATGATCACAATGGCACCACAACGCAATCAGATTATGACAAAGACCTACGCACTGGCCAGAAACAATTTTAATAATTATGGCACAGACTGAGTCACCACACACACACACACACACACACACACACACACACACACTCACAGCTCAGAATCCACATGCAAAATGTGTGCATTACAGGCCAACCTCCTTACAGAACTGAACCAGACCAGAGAGAGTGAGAGAGAGAGAGAGAGAGAGAGGGAGAGAGAGATAGAGCAATAGACAGAGAGAGAGAGAGAGAGAGAGAGAGAGAGAGAGAGAGAGAGAGGGAGA
>NW_026890200.1:35000-37500 GCF_963514075.1 Conger conger | reverse complement strand
GGGACAGTATGGGGTTAGTCTTTAGGGGCTGGGACAGTGTGGGTTTAGTCTATAGGAGCTGGGACAGTATGGGGTTAGTCTTTAGGGGCTGGGACAGTGTGGGTTTAGTCTATAGGGGCTGGGACAGTGTGGGGTTAGTCTTTAGGGGCTGGGACAGTGTGGGGTTAGTCTATAGGGGCTGGGACATTGTGGCGTTGTCTATTGGAGCTGGGACATAACTGCATAACGACCTCAGAGAGGAAGGAAGAGAGAAAAGGAGGATGGGATGAGAAGAGTATTAAAATTGATTTGATCTGCCCGTTTGTCTGTAGAGGCCTGGATTGGCAGCTTTCGCACGGAGCGGGGGATGAAACGTGCCTGCCTTAAATTAGAGAAGAGAAATCTGCCGCACTGTGCTTTTCCGTTCCCAGACTGGTGTGCTGACAGGAGTCAGGGTGTGACCGACTCACACATCCCCTGATAACAGCAGCCAGCTGTTGTCTGATCCTGTTAGAGAAAGTAATATTATATCCAATTCCGCCGCCTGGATGAGAATAGGCGAGGTCCCTTTCACAGAGATGTGATGCAGGAGGCTTCCCCTGAGAACCCCTCTGTGAGCCTGAAGTCTCATTTACACTTTATCGCACCACGTCGTTTTGCATTCATACTTCGGCAAAGGCATGCGAGGAGGGTTCTGTTGTCACTGTGGTAATGACACGCTAACCTGCTGATGTGAAAATACCCACCCGGCACCCGACACCCAGCACCCAGCACCCGGGAATCTCGAAGTGGAATCCGTGCCACAGAGAATTGAGGCTGTTTTGAGTCTTAGTATAATGTTCCTAATAAACTGCTCAGTGAGTGTATTGTCATGTGACAAACTACAAAGCCTTTGCCTTCCCTCTCTGATTTGTAAAAGCGGGTTATCTGGCCCTCCCCTCCTGTCGGCCTGCGTCTATGGTATTGCTCTAGGGCCCGTACACACCAGGCTGAAGAGTGAGGTTCAGCTCTGATCCTGAGATTTTACACTACGACTTCTCCCAGTTTGGGAATCTTGGAATTAGGCAGAGTAAGGGTTAAGTCCCACATTCCCATAGTTGGGGAATCTTGGAATTAGTAAACATTATTTTTAGTTCCCCACCATGGTTGTCCTGTGAATTGTTTTAAAGTTCACCCTGATTTGCATTTTACTTGAAAAGCGTTTCTTAAGAGACTGATGCTCAATCAGCCTCTGCCTTGGCATTATCATGCTAAACTTTCACTGACAAGACAAGCAACGCTAATTGGGTTGAGACCATGTCCACCCACGTGGGGTCCATCACATGCCAGAAAACTGCTTCTGCATTGTTGAGAAGGGCAGATATGACTCAGTGTGAATAACAATCCACAGACATGTGCCTATGTGCTTCTGCTGATGCAATTCCCTTACCATCCCTGCCGAAAAAGGAAAGCTAGGATTCAAAACAGCTGGTAGCCCCGGTTGACCAGTTCAGACCGGCTACATACTCAACATGGTTTTACCTGCTGGTGTTTTGCCGGTAGCCGTTAATTTCAAGCTAGCTTTTACACCAGGGACAACGAAGGATACAAAATGGAGATTTTTATAATGTGTGAAATGTACATCCCCTCCGTCTCTCTCTCTCTTTAGCACTGCACAGAAAATGGAGCAGTTACTGCTCTCGACGATGGACTCCCAGATTTTTACACCAAGAGAGTCCTGCCTGACAGGTACTCACACACACACACACACTCACACAAACGTACACATACACACACACACACACACACACACACACATAAACTTACACACACACACACGCACACACACAAATGTACACACACACACACACACATTCATGCACAAACACAGACAAACGCACGTACATACAAACAAACACATACACACATACACAAACTCAGGTGGTAAGAGCAGTTATCTGGCATACAGTTGCTGGTTTGATCCACCACCCGGGCTGTGTTGAAGTGTCCCTGAGCAAGACACCTAACCCCTAAATGCTCCTGACAAGCTGGTTGGTGCCTTGCATGGCAGCCAATCACCGTTGGTGTGTGAGTGCAGTGTTAATGTCTCTCTCTCTCTCTCTCTCTCTTTTAGTGCAGTGTTAATGTCTCTCTCTCTCTCTCTCAGTGCAGTGTTAATGTCTCTCGCCCTCTCTCTCTCAGTCAGCTCTCATCTCTTCACCAAGCTCAGTCGTTCAGGAGAAAGAAGCGCCGGAGCATGCTGTCAATCTTTGGTTTCCGTAGAAACCGCAACTCCACCATCTCCACCCCGGAGACTGTCGGGGGGGCCACGGCCTGCGGGGAGCAGTGCCGGACTGTGACGTCCCCCCCCAACAAGTACGCAACTACAGCAGTGTGGGGCAGCGGTCAGAGCAGCAGTGTGGAGCAGTGGTCAGAGCAGCAGTGTGGAGCAGCAGTGTGGAGCAGTGGTCAGAGCAGCAGTGTGGAGCAGCGGTCAGAGCAGCAGTGTGGAGCAGTGGTCAGAGCAGCAGTGTGGAGCAGT
>NW_026890200.1:15000-25000 GCF_963514075.1 Conger conger | reverse complement strand
CTAGAGGGAAGTACAATTTCAACTGCTACCTGTACAACAAAGATAAGGACAAGGGCCATTTTTTTTTTTTTTTTTTTTTTTTTTGAACAAACAAACAAACAGAGCAAAAGTCACCAAAGTTAACTATCCAATAAACTATCTAATAAAATGTTCGGTGAGCTTATGTACTTGTATACATGCACACACAAATGTACACGCGTATAGACACGCGCACGCGCACAAGCATACGCACACGCACACACAGGGTGGCCTGTAGCGTAGTGGTTAAGGTAAATGACTGGGACACGCAAGGTCGGTGGTTCTAATCCCGGTGTAGCCACAATAAGATCCGCACAGCCTTTGGGCCCTTGAGCAAGGCCCTTAACCCTGCTTTGCTCCAGGGGAGGATTGTCTCCTGCTTAGTCTTATCAACTGTACGTCGCTCTGGATAAGAGCGTCTGCCAAATGCCATTAATGTAATGTAATGTAATGAGAGTGTACACACAGCAGAGAGCAGGTGACAGGGACATGAGAGGCAAACAGCAGGTGGCGCCAGAGATCTCCCGTTGGGAGCACAGCGGGTCTGTCGGAGACGAGCCCAGAGCCTCAGAGCAGCGGCTCGTTTCAGTTCTCTTTCATCTCTTCCTCGCTCCTGACCCGGAGATCGATCGAGCTTCGCCCCACGGAGGTGCTGGACTGGGACCTGGAACTCTGGTGGTTCAAGCCTCAGTGTAGCCAAGATCTGTGCAGCTGTTGGGCCCTGGAGCAAGGCCCTTAACCCCACATTGCTACAGCAGGCATTAGCCCTTGGGATAAAAGTGTCAGCTAAATAACAAATCTTCTTAAAAAGTTGCAATTTTGTCTGCATTAGTGTGTTTGCTAAGCACAGGAATAGCAATCATAATATTTCCAGGTTAAGGGCAGTGTGACTTTTAACCTTTCGGTCTGTGATCTCCGACCTTTGACCCCTGTGGGCATCACTGGGGGGTGGCCGACTGCCATACTTGCAGTTCCACTCCTCGTCACCAGGTGGCAGCACTCTCTCCAGATGTAGCCCCGCGGGAGGTGAAATGGCGGCAGAAGAAGAGGCGAATGCGGTCTGCACTCTTTCAGGGCAGAGTACCAAAGTCACCTCACCAGTCACCAGTCACAGCTAGAACTCACAGCCCATCCTGCACAAGGAGAGCTGAAATCTCCTTTAGCACCAACAGTCTCGGAAAAAAGGTCTGAAAAGGTGTCAAACAATTTATGGATACATAAATCATACCACTAGCCAGCAATGCGTAGTTCATTTGCACCTTTTTTTCTGCTTGTAAAAGGTCATCTGTAGTACTAAAATAGAACAGCATTATACTTTCAGGGTACATTTGAGAAACTGTACTATCCTGCCCCAACCCACCAGTGCACATAAACACTCCTGCCCTGATCAAGCTGTACCTGGGAGGTGATATACTGAAGACCTGGAGAGCTTTTTTTATATAAATGTCGACAGTGAGGCAGAGTGTGTGGTTTAAATGTTTACAGTGAGGCAGAGTGTGTGTGGTTTAAATGTTGACAGTCAGAGTGTGTGTGGTTGAAATGCTGACCATGTTGGACCGTCTGTTTGCGGGTTTTTACTCTTAATTGAGATGGAAACAGTGTGACTCACTCTGCGCCGTGTGTTCGACTGACCAGACAAAATGAGATTCATTACTGTCCTTACTGAGAGAACCTGATGCCTCCTGGCTACAGAGAGGGAGAGAGGGAGGGAGGGCTGAGAGAGAGAGAGGTGAGAGAGAATGCAAAAGAGATGGAGGGGTGAGAGAAGAGAGAGAGAAGAGAGAGAGAGGGAGAGAGGGAGTGAGAGAGGGAAGGGGGGAGCCAGAGCACAGACAGGGAGAGAGGGAGTGAGAGAGGGAAGGGGGGAGCCAGAGCACAGACAGGGAGAGAGGGAGTGAGAGAGGGAAGGGGGGAGCCAGAGCACAGACAGGGAGAGAGGGAGTGAGAGAGGGAAGGGGGGAGCCAGAGCACAGACAGGGAGAGAGGGAGTGAGAGAGGGAAGGGGGGAGCCAGAGCACAGACAGGGAGAGAGGGAGAGGGAGTGAGAGAGGGAAGGGGGGAGCCAGAGCACAGACAGGGAGAGAGGGAGTGAGAGAGGGAAGGGGGGAGCCAGAGCACAGACAGGGAGAGAGGGAGTGAGAGAGGGA
This sequence comes from Conger conger, assembly GCF_963514075.1. Classification (NCBI taxonomy): domain Eukaryota; kingdom Metazoa; phylum Chordata; class Actinopteri; order Anguilliformes; family Congridae; genus Conger; species Conger conger. The sequence goes on along the minus strand of NW_026890200.1, from coordinate 22,835 downwards.
AGGGGGGAGCCAGAGCACAGACAGGGAGAGAGGGAGTGAGAGAGGGAAGGGGGGAGCCAGAGCACAGACAGGGAGAGAGGGAGTGAGAGAGGGAAGGGGGGAGCCAGAGCACAGACAGGGAGAGAGGGAGTGAGAGAGGGAAGGGGGGAGCCAGAGCACACACAGGGAGAGAGGGAGTGAGAGAGGGAAGGGGGGAGCCAGAGCACAGACAGGGAGAGAGGGAGTGAGAGAGGGAAGGGGGGAGCCAGAGCACAGACAGGGAGAGAGGGAGTGAGAGAGGGAAGGGGGGAGCCAGAGCACAGACAGGGAGAGAGGGAGTGAGAGAGGGAAGGGGGGAGCCAGAGCACAGACAGGGAGAGAGGGAGTGAGAGAGGGAAGGGGGGAGCCAGAGCACACACAGGGAGAGAGGGAGTGAGAGAGGGAAGGGGGGAGCCAGAGCACAGACAGGGAGAGAGGGAGAGAGAGAGGGAAGGGGGGAGCCAGAGCACAGACAGGGAGAGAGGGAGTGAGAGAGGGAAGGGGGGAGCCAGAGCACAGACAGGGAGAGAGGGAGTGAGAGAGGGAAGGGGGGAGCCAGAGCACACACAGGGAGAGAGGGAGAGGGAGTGAGAGAGGGAAGGGGGGAGCCAGAGCACACACAGGGAGAGAGGGAGTGAGAGAGGGAAGGGGGGAGCCAGAGCACACACAGGGAGAGAGGGAGTGAGAGAGGGAAGGGGGGAGCCAGAGCACAGACAGGGAGAGAGGGAGTGAGAGAGGGAAGGGGGGAGCCAGAGCACAGACAGGGAGAGAGGGAGTGAGAGAGGGAAGGGGGGAGCCAGAGCACACACAGGGAGAGAGGGAGTGAGAGAGGGAAGGGGGGAGCCAGAGCACACACAGGGAGAGAGGGAGAGGGAGTGAGAGAGGGAAGGGGGGAGCCAGAGCACAGACAGGGAGAGAGGGAGTGAGAGAGGGAAGGGGGGAGCCAGAGCACAGACAGGGAGAGAGGGAGTGAGAGAGGGAAGGGGGGAGCCAGAGCACAGACAGGGAGAGAGGGAGAGAGAGAGGGAAGGGGGGAGCCAGAGCACAGACAGGGAGAGAGGGAGAGGGAGTGAGAGAGGGAGAGAGAAAGGGAAGGGGGGAGCCAGAGCACACACAGGGAGAGAGGGAGAGGGAGTGAGAGAGGGAGAGAGAGAGGGAAGGGGGGAGCCAGAGCACAGACAGGGAGAGAGGGAGTGAGAGAGGGAAGGGGGGAGCCAGAGCACAGACAGGGAGAGAGGGAGTGAGAGAGGGAAGGGGGGGAGCCAGAGCACAGACAGGGAGAGAGGGAGTGAGAGAGGGAAGGGGGGAGCCAGAGCACACACAGGGAGAGAGGGAGTGAGAGAGGGAAGGGGGGAGCCAGAGCACAGACAGGGAGAGAGGGAGAGAGAGAGGGAAGGGGGGAGAGACAGGGAGAGAGGGAGTGAGAGAGGGAGTGAGAGAGGGAAGGGGGGAGCCAGAGCACAGACAGGGAGAGAGGGAGAGGGAGTGAGAGAGGGAAGGGGGGAGCCAGAGCACAGACAGGGAGAGAGGGAGTGAGAGAGGGAAGGGGGGAGAGACAGGGAGAGAGGGAGAGAGGGAGAGAGGGAAGGGGGGAGCCAGAGCACAGACAGGGAGAGAGGGAGTGAGAGAGGGAAGGGGGGAGCCAGAGCACAGACAGGGAGAGAGGGAGTGAGAGAGGGAAGGGGGGAGCCAGAGCACAGACAGGGAGAGAGGGAGTGAGAGAGGGAAGGGGGAGCCAGAGCACAGACAGGGAGAGAGGGAGTGAGAGAGGGAAGGGGGGAGCCAGAGCACAGACAGGGAGAGAGGGAGTGAGAGAGGGAAGGGGGGAGCCAGAGCACAGACAGGGAGAGAGGGAGTGAGAGAGGGAAGGGGGGAGCCAGAGCACAGACAGGGAGAGAGGGAGAGAGAGAGGGAAGGGGGGAGCCAGAGCACAGACAGGGAGAGAGGGAGAGAGAGAGGGAAGGGGGGAGCCAGAGCACAGACAGGGAGAGAGGGAGTGAGAGAGGGAAGGGGGGAGCCAGAGCACACAGTGACAGATGTCATTTCATGACTCAGCCCTTGACATCGTAAAAAGCGGAAGAGAGGTAATGAGTTTTTACTGTGTGTATTTCCACAGCATTACTGTGTGTGTGTGTGCGCGTGTGTGTGTGTGTGTGTGTGGTTGGGAGAGAGAGAGATAGGTAGTATCCAACAGAATATACGATATAGCATACATACAGATATGATACACAAGTCACATCAGCCATTTACAGCTCCTGTTCTTCCCAAAGACAACAGGCAGTTTGTCCAGTTTTGTCAGGTTTTGCACGCAGGAAATCAGGAATTATGGAACTGATTTGTGGGAAATTAATTTCCCTCGAGAGCCTGACCATGAGAGAAGCAAGATTAGCATCCAGGTGTGTGTGTGTGTCTGCGTGTGTGTGTGCGTGTGTGTGTGAGAGTGTGAGTATGTGAGTGTGTGTGTGTGTGTGTGTGTGTGAGTGTGAGTGTGTCTGCGTGTGTGTCTGCGTGTGTGTGTGAGAGTGTGAGTATGTGAGTGTGTGTGTGTGTGTGTCTGCGTGTGTGTGTACGTGTGTGTGTGTGTGTGCATGTTTGAGAGAGAGAGACAGCGTGTGTGAATGCATGTGTACATGTGCATGTGTCTGTGGTGTTCCTGCCATCTGGGCTTCAAGTTATTGGACATTTATGTACTTTTATTTAATCTGGTTTTCTGTTTAAAACCATTGTTTCTACAAACCGGTGTCAACCAGCGGCAGATGGGTTACCCTGCTGAGTCAGGTTCTGCTCAAGGTTTCTTCCTGTTTCCAGGGAGTTTTTCCTGCCACTGTTGCCCTAGGCGTACTCTTGGGGCCCGGTTTCTAATTCTGTAAAGCTGCTTTGGACAAAGGCCCTTTGTAAAAAGCGTGATACAAATAAAATTGAATTGAATTGAATTGAATATGTGCATGTGTGAGAGAGAGAGAGAGAGAGAGAGAGAGAGAGAGAGAGAGAGAGAGAGAGAGAGAGAGAGAGAGAGAGAGAGAGACAGAGAGAGAGAGAGAGAGAGAGAGAGAGACAGTGTTTGTGTGAGAGTGTGTGTGTGTTCGTGTGTGTGAGAGAGAGACAGTGTGTGTGTGTGTGAGGGAGAGAGAGAGAGAGAGAGAGAGAGAGAGAGACAGTGTTTGTGTGTGAGAGAGAGTGTGTGTGTGTGTGTGTGTAAGAGAGAGTGACAGTGTGTGTGTGTGTGTGTGTGTGTGTGTGTGTGTGTGTGTGTGGTATCATGGTTTGGAAGTGGCCTTGTAACTCCATGGTTGTAGGATGGCAGGCTCCAGGTGTAGTGGTGAGTGAGGTGCTGAAGCTGGATCTCTGGCGGGTATACTAGTGGGGCGCTGGGTAGTTTCTGCTAAATGCCCAGCGTGCCAGATGAGACAGTAAAACAGGAGTCGAGATTTTCTTTGTGGTTTTTTTTAATCATTAAATACAGCATGTGTCATCCTTTAATGGGAGTTGAAAGTACATTTATGTACATCAGCCTGTTGCTTCTACAATCTCGTGTTTATGTTCATGCCAATAAAATGCTTAAATCTCACTAAACTCCCCACACCTGTCTCCCCTCCTGCCCAGGTGCAGTATACCTGGTGACCGGAGAATCTTATTACCCCGCCAGCTGTCTAAATCACATTACACACCTGTCAGGGTTACGCAATTTAAACTGACTCCTTTTTTTTTTGTAGCAAGCAAAAGCTTCTTAATTCCTTTTGTGCAGTTTTTTCCTGTTCGTTCTGTGAGAGGCAGAACGTGAAACCAGAAGGGTAAAGAGAAGGGTGAAAGAAAGGGTGAAAGAAAGGGTGAAACAGAAAGGTTACGCGTTAGAGGAGGGTAGCATCCGGCTGTGCTTGCTGCAGGTACCCAATAACATTGTACATTTAATTTGTGTTACTCATGCATGGATGCATGGAACACTTCATCACGCCTGAATAACACTGCATAAATTAATCAGTCCCACTAACGTTCCCATTCCAGCTGTTTAATCAGCCTGTCCTTTATGTACAGAGCAATTTAATTACAGCAGTGCACACACACACACACTCACACACTCACACACACACTCACACACACACTCACACACACACACTCACACACACACACACACACACACTCACACACACACACACACACACACTCACACACACACACACACACACACTCACATACACACACACACACTCACATACACACACACACTCACATACACACATACACACACACACACTCACATACACACACACACACACACACACTCACATACACACATACACACACACACTCACATACACACACACACACTGACTGACTGGACAGCACGTTAACATGAGGAGGGGGTGGAGGGATGAGTGTGTGTGTGAGAGAGAGAGAGAAAGTGAAGGAGAGTCAGAGAGGGGAAAAAGATAGAGAGAAAGAGGGAGATATTCTGAGAGATAGAGAGAAAGAGATTCAGAGAGATAGAGAGACAGAGAGACAGAGAGACAGAGAGATAGAGAGACAGAGAGACAGAGAGACAGAGAGATAGAGATAGAGAGACAGAGAGACAGAGAGATAGAGAGACAGAGAGACAGAGAGACAGAGAGATAGAGAGATAGAGAGACAGAGAGACAGAGAGATAGAGAGACAGAGAGACAGAGAGATAGAGAGACAGAGAGATAGAGAGACAGAGAGACAGAGAGACAGAGAGATAGAGAGATAGAGAGACAGAACAGTGTTTATGATGGTTTTTCACTCCTCTGGATGATTGCCCGGATGCGGGTAGCTCAGACTCGTCTCTGATCGCTGGGAGATCTTGTCATTACTACAGGTTCAGAGCACCCTTTCGTTCCAATATCTCTTTATCTGTGCCATCCTCCTTTCTCTCTCTCTATTTCTGCCACCTTTTCACTCTCTTGCCATCTTTTGCATAGTGTATTTGTGTGTGGGGTTTGCATTTGAGAATACATATGATAATCTAAGTAGAATTTTGTTTTATTTTTCAAACATCGTTCAACCATTCATGTCTCGTCATTAAGCGTTTTGCGGCAGGAGGTGTGAAAATCATTTAAAATTCTTTTTACAATTCTGTAGCCCAGTTTTGCGGCCGCCAGAAAGAACTTTAACGAGGACAGTACTACGTCAACTAAAACTATGTCAAGTACATTTCTAACCTCCTACGATGCTCGTTATAGCAGATACAACCTCGGAGGGCTGATGCTTGTTGTTGGATTGAGGCTGTGCCTAGACTACTGCTACAACAAGTATAAGTTTGGAAGGTAGTTGAGAAGAGAATTAAAAACAGAATCGCCTTTGTAGTAGCATTACTATGAGCTAGCTGGCTAACGGGTCACTGATAAAACGGATTTTAAAGTAGAATTGCCTTTCCGAGCTAGCTGGCTAACGGGTCACAGATAAAAAGTAGAATTTCGTTTGCAGTGGCATTACTATGAGCGAACTGGCTAACGTTTCACAGACATGCGAAATAGACCTCGAAGCATATTTGCAGTCGCGTTAGCGTGCTGGCAACTGGACTAAGCTCAGTTGCCAAGTTTGCTGAAGAGGCTGGCGACATGGCGAGGAAGCCTTCCAAAGAAACAAATTTTAAAAATCCATTATAATTAATCACATGCGTTAAGGTGATTAAAAATATTAACTCATTATCCTTTTCAAATGAAAGTTAATGAGTTTTAACGTATAGCCTTTAGGCTATATAGGCTAGTATATTTGATCCTGAGTTATGTCATATTTGCAGTCAGTTTGATTTGTTCTAAATGACGTGTCTCTCTCCTCCCGCATGGTGATGCTGTATGTCTTTAAATCTCAGTCTGGCTCTCATCTGAATTAAGTTACATGAGATTTAATTAAAATTCATTGATTCATGAAATTGCTTTCACACAGAGACCCGGCAAAAAAAAAAAAAGACGTTTTGTCGTAGAACAATTGTCTTGGATGATAAAACGAAATGACAAAAATTACAGTGAAAATTCTTTCAAAAATATTATTTATTTTTATATACTGTGTGTCGCTTGTACGGTTGGTTTCAGCACGGTGAGATTAAGACGCACACCCCCGACACGGGACAGGAATGAATGCCCATCGGCGCTGAGACTGGCGGCCATTTTGTGTGTTTGTGTTCTCTCCAGCGGCGCCCCCCCCCGGAGTGGCCATGCCGGCCATCGTGAACCTCCTGTTCAACACGGTGTCCACGAACACCACCATCTCCTTCTCCCTGGTGCTGCCGCTGGTGAGCGTGCTGTCTCTGCTGGTGGGCGTCGGGGGCCACCTGCTGGTCTGGCTGGTCCTGATGCAGAACCCGCGCCGCCGGTCCAAGCCCAGCTCGGTCCTGCTGCTGAACCTGAGCCTGGCGGACCTGGGCGCCCTGCTGACGCTGCCCTGCGTGCTGCTGAGCGCCAGCTCCCAGGGCTGGCAGCTAGGGGGCGCCATCTGCGTGCTGCTGGGCTTCATGACCTCCCTCACCGCCGGGGCGGACATCTTCAGTCTCGCCGCGCTGTCCGTGCTGCGGTACCGCATCGTCGCCCCGGCCAACCACCGCCCCGTCAGACCCATACAGGTGTGAGTATCCCTCCCCACACAGGTGTGAGTATCCCTCCCCACACAGGTGTGAGTATCCCTCCCCACACAGGTGTGAGTATCCCTCCCCCACACAGGTGTGAGTATCCCTCCCCACACAGGTGTGAGTATCCCTCCCCCACACAGGTGTGAGTATCCCTCCCCATACAGGTGTGAGTATCCCTCCCCACACAGGTGTGAGTATCCCTCCCCACACAGGTGTGAGTATCCCTCCCCACACAGGTGTGTGTATCCCTCCCCACACAGGTGTGAGTATCCCTCCCCATACAGGTGTGAGTATCCCTCCCCACACAGGTGTGAGTATCCCTCCCCACACAGGTGTGAGTATCCCTCCCCACACAGGTGTGTGTATCCCTCCCCACACAGGTGTGAGTATCCCTCCCATACAGGTGTGAGTATCCCTCCCCACACAGGTGTGAGTATCCCTCCCCACACAGGTGTGAGTATCCCTCCCCACACAGGTGTGAGTATCCCTCCCCACACAGGTGTGAGTATCCCTTCCCACACAGGTGTGAGTATCCCTCCCCACACAGGTGTGAGTATCCCTCCCCACACAGGTGTGAGTATCCCTTCCCACACAGGTGTGAGTATCCCTCCCCACACAGGTGTGAGTATCCCTCCCCACACAGGTGTGAGTATCCCTTCCCACACAGGTGTGAGTATCCCTCCCCCACACAGGTGTGAGTATCCCTTCCCACACAGGTGTGAGTATCCCTCCCCACACAGGTGTGAGTATCCCTTCCCACACAGGTGTGAGTATCCCTCCCCACACAGGTGTGAGTATCCCTCCCCATACAGGTGTGAGTATCCCTTCCCCACACAGGTGTGTCTCTACCCAACACAGGTGTGAGTGTCTCTGCCCCATACAGGTGTGTCTCTGTTCCAAGGGTGGTTATCCCTCTCACTGGCATGCTGTTGATTGGTAGGACAACCAGAGTATAGTATTGCTGAAGCAAACAGCATACAGAACAGACTGTATGTGAGGTGTAACATGTACAATGAATAACCATTAAAATATTTACATCCCTCTCCCTCTCTTTCTCTCCCCTCTCCCTCAATCTCCCCCTCTCTCTCTCACTCTCCCTCTCTCCCCTCCTTCTCTCTCCCTCTCTCCCCCCCTCCCCCCTCTGTCTCTCCCCCTCTCTCTTTCTCTCCCTCTCTCTCTCCCTCTCTCTCTCCCCCCCTCCCTCTCTCCCCTCCCTCTCTCCCTCTGTCTCTCCCTC
>NW_026890200.1:10000-12500 GCF_963514075.1 Conger conger | reverse complement strand
CACACTCACACAGGGGTAAACACTCACACACACTCACACAGGGATAAACACACACTCACACTGGGGTGAACACACACACACACACACACAGGGGTAAACACACTCACACAGGGATAAACGCACACTCACACTGGGGTGAACACACACACTTTCTCACACACACTCACACAGGGGTAAACACACACACACACGATCACACACGCCGTCTCACACACACTCACACAGGGATAAACACACACACACACACAGGGTAAACACACACACACACACAGGGGTAAACGGCTGTACTGTCACAGTTGAGGAGTTTGTGGGAGAGCTCCTTCTGTTGGCCGTTGATGGACTCATCCTCCTTCAGCAGCTTTGAGGGAGTTTCAGCCGGGACAGATTGGACCACAGACAGACCACAGCCGGGACAGATTGGACCACAGACAGACCACAGCCGGGACAGATTGGACCACAGACAGACCACAGCCGGGACAGCCGGGACAGATTGGACCACAGACAGACCACAGCCGGGACAGCCGGGACAGATTGGACCACAGACAGACCACAGCCGGGACAGCCGGGACAGATTGGACCACAGACAGACCACAGCCGGGACAGATTGGACAGATTGGACCACAGACAGCCTCGTGGCACTGGTTGTTGGCGAGCACCAGACAGAGGGTCTTGAGACCACACGGTCCGTGACAGATCTGGTCCAGTGGCATGGAGTCCAAGGCGACAGTGGGACCTTCTCTGCATGTACTGGACCCAGCCGCTGTGGTTCTGTCCCAAAGTCACCCATCATCCGCCTGTTTCTGCACTGAGGTCTCGATCAGAGGTCCTCTCCCTTGACCTTAGCACCAGAGGAGACCCCACCAGGAGCTCCAGACGACGTTGTTCTTGGGATCTCAGGAACACACAAGTTTCTCCACCACGGCAAGGTGGCAATCCATGAAGAAGACAGGGATAGACACACACGCACACACACACACACACGCTCATACAAGGATTAACACACACACACTCACACACACACACTCAACTGAGGATTAACACACACACACTCACACATTCATACAGGGATAAACACACACACTAAACTGAGGATTAACACACACACATACATCTCACACACAAATATTTTCCCAGCAGTCTGTCCAAAAGGCGCTTTACATAGTAACATACAGTGTATGCCCATACACGCACAGTCTCACACACCCTCACACAGTGATAAACACACACACACACACACACACACCCTCACACAGTGATAAACACACACACACCCTCACCCAGTGATAAACACGCACACACACACTCACACACTCTCACACACAGACTCACACTCACTCTCTCACACACACACACACTCACACACTCTCACACACACACACTCACACACACACACACTCTCACACACACACACACACACACTCTCTCACACACACGCTCACACACCCTCACACAGTGATAAACACACACACACACACAGCAATAGACTCACACACACACACACACAGCAATAGACTCACACACACATACACAGCAATAGACTCACACACACACACACGCATGCCCACAGAGGCACACATACAAACTCCCATGACCACACACAGGAGGATACACATTTTTGTAACCTCAAAATGTTTTGTCTTCTTTCATGAATGTATAAATAAAGTTTTGTTATGTGAAAGCATGATCAGCAGAGCCTTGATTTTCAGAGCATTATTGTGTATGATAATTTGTGTTTATTATACATATATTATCCATCCGGAAATGTGATTTAAAACAGATCATAAGCCCATACTGATAAGATAACGTTTGTGTGTGTGCGTGTTGTATTTGAATGTGAGAGTGCGTGGGTGTGTGTGTAAGTGACCACAGTGTTTGTGTGCCTGCGTGTGTGTGTGTGTGGGTCTGTGTGAACCTGCTGTACTGCTACATCCTAGATGGGAATCTCTGCCATAAAAGCACGCACACGCAATGTTATGTTCCTGATGACTCGGCCTGTGTGACCAAGCAACACAAACTCCCGTGATGGAGCGAGAGGAGAGGCCTGCGGGAGAGGAGGCTGGGGAGGTCAGGGGAGCGGGAACACACCCGCGGCCTCGACCCATGGCCCTCACCAGAGCCCCCTGCTGGCAGCTCTGGGAACTGCAGACAGCGAGCACCCTCTAGTGCAGGGGCGTCCAATCTTATCAGAAAATGACCAGGTGACCAAATGACAAGGAGACCTGCAAAGAGCAGGATCGCTGCACTCGGAGGAAAACCCAGAAGAGCTCTTTTTACATCCCGATTTGGGAGGGTTCCGGGTTTTACTCAGTGCAGTTATCCAGCTAACTCAGTAATCCTGCTTTGTGGACCGGGGGCCCTGATTCAGCTAATTAACTAATCATGATCTTCAACCAATACTTTGCAATACAATGCAATACAATAACATCAAATACAATTTTAATTTGAAACCAAAAAAAATAAAAGAATAGTTTGTGGGAAAATGCCCTCGTGGCTTGGCTTC
>NW_026890198.1:40000-57986 GCF_963514075.1 Conger conger | reverse complement strand
GCGGGAGAGCGGGAGAGGAAGAGAGGGGGAGAGGGAGAGAGGAGAGAGGGGGAGAGGGGGAGAGGGGGAGAGCGGGAAAGCGGGAGAGGGAGAGAGGGGGAGAGGGAGAGAGGGGGGGAGAGGGGGAGAGCGAGAGAGGGGGAGAGGGGAGAGGGGGAGAGCGGGAGAGGGGGAGAGGGGGAGAGGGAAGAGAGGGAGAGAGGGGGAGAGAGATCAGAAGAGAAGCAGAGATACAGTACAGCACTGAATTATTTTTACACTTCTCGACTCATTTAGTCTTTTTTTCAAATGTTTTCCCCTCATTTGAGAACAGCAGCTGCAGTTTTAGAAGCTGGCTTTTGTCTGGAGTGTCCAGATGGAGCTGGATTCAGATAATAGCGTGAGGTGGGAGGAGGGATATTTCAGCACAGGTATTTCTGTCACAGCTAGCACAGAAACGAGGGGATGTGTGAGTGAGTGTGTGAGTGTGTGAGTGAGTGTGTGTGAGTGAGTGTGTATGTGTGTGTGTGTGTGTGTGTGTGAGTGAGTGAGTGTGTGAGTGTGTGTGTGTGCGTGAGTGTGTGTTTGTGTGAGTATATACAACAAGTGGTATTTACACAATCTCAACAGTGGTGTTTATGTTTGGGTGGGACATTAGAGCTTTAAAGGTGTCACTGCTTTTGCACTGGAAGCAGTAAAGCAGCCCCCCCCCCCCCCCCCAGGTGAATGAGTCACCTTGCCCCCCCCCCCACCCCCCTCGAGACACTCCGTCATCGTGTCTCACCCTGGCCCTGATGCCTAACACTGGCATACATTCAACTACATACATTCAACTGCGTTACACTCAATTACCACGGCCATAATTAAAACCCCATCTCCCTCCCATTTCCTCAATAAAATCATCTCTCTCTGTCATCAGGACAACAGGTGAACTGCAGCAGGAACAAGGCCCCACTGTCAGACAGCTGGCCTAATTACCTGAGCCCCACTGGGGGCTGCACTCCTGGGAAAGACCCAGGCTTTCAGGCCTCCAGGAGCTTATCTCAGATTTCTGCGCTGACAGGAGCCCTGGCCTGGAGTGGCATCCAGAAAAAGTGTTTCAATTTAAAATGAACATCCTGTGAGCAAGTGGACAGGGTATACAGGTTTATTTATTATTTTACTTCGAAATTCGAAACATGTGACTTGGACATAAATATTCAGATTGTAAAATATAGCTTTCCCACTCAATTATGAAACATTTTGAAAACTTGTTGAAAGTAATCGCTCTGCAAGAACAAGGCCAGTTTAGAGTTTGCTGACCCATCAACGTCAACGCCATCTGCAGCCTCAGAATCAACTCCCAGAGAGATTAACTCCAAACAGCGAGGCCCTCTGAGATATTACAACATTATGAAGATTAGCGACCAAGGTCTGTAGAACCAGCCTGAAGTAGGGGGGACTCAGAATGTACAGATTTTAAGAGTTGCTTTGAGCATAAAGAAGAAATCAAACAGCAGCAGCCATCTTAGGATTTCCACAGCCCTTCATCAAACAATACTAACAGCTTTGCACACCAATAATGTCTTCAGAACAATGTGTTCCCAGCTCTGATGGAGTCCCATGTTGTTTAGACCAGCCAAAACATTTTTTAAAGGTCTTTAATCGCCTTTGGGTCCCTCTGTGCAACTTCAAAATGCTTTGGATCCCAGAGTTGTTCTGTGAACTGAAATTAAAACTTCCTTTAATCAGCCACCATAAGGCTGTAGAGATGTCAGTGTGCCCAGCAGGGCGTGTGCTGTGTGGCTCTGAGCAGACACAGCCTGATTCTGATTCTGCAGTCTGACTGGAAGCTGTGCCGATCTTGTACTGGACTGCATTTTATATATTACTTTTATCCAAAGTGCTTTACAATGAATAAACACACACACTCACACACTCACACACTCACACACTCACACACTCACACACTCACACACTCAGAGTCAGAGACAGTACCAGGGCTGAGTCAGGTCAGAGACAGTACCAGGGCTGGAAGTGGGCTGGAACGGACCGGTACACAGGACCGGTACACAGGACCGGTACACAGGACCGTACACAGGGCCGGTACACAGGACCGGTACACAGGACCGGTACACAGGACCGTACACAGGACCGTACACAGGACCGGTACACAGGACCGTACACAGGACCGGTACACAGGACCATACACAGGACCGGTACACAGGACCGTACACAGGACCGGTACACAAGACCGGTACACAGGACCGTACACAGGACCGGTACACAGGACCGGTACACAGGACCGGTACACAGGACCGTACACAGGACCGTACACAGGACCGGTACACAGGACCGTACACAGGACCGGTACACAGGACCGTACACAGGACCGTACACAGGACCGGTACACAGGACCGTACACAGGACCGGTACACAGGACCGGTACACAGGACCGTACACAGGACCGTACACAGGACCGGTACACAGGACCGTACACAGGACCGGTACACAGGACCGGTACACAAGACCGGTACACAGGACCGGTACACAGGACCGGTACACAAGACCGGTACACAGGACCGGTACACAAGACCGGTACACAGGACCATACACAGGACCGGTACACAGGACCGGTACACAAGACCGGTACACAGGACCGGTACACAAGACCGGTACACAGGACCGTACACAGGACCGTACACAGGACCGGTACACAGGACCGTACACAGGACCGTACACAGGACCGGTACACAGGACCGTACACAGGACCGTACACAGGACCGTACACAGGACCGGTACACAGGACCGTACACAGGACGACCGTACACAGGACCGTACACAGGACCGTACACAGGACCGTACACAGGACCGGTACACAGGACCGTACACAGGACCGGTACACAGGACCGTACACAGGACCGGTACACAGGACCGTACACAGGACCGGTACACAGGACCGGTACACAGGACCGGTACACAAGACCGGTACACAGGACCGGTACACAAGACCGGTACACAGGACCATACACAGGACCGGTACACAGGACCGGTACACAAGACCGGTACACAGGACCGGTACACAAGACCGGTACACAGGACCGTACACAGGACCGGTACACAGGACCGTACACAGGACCGTACACAGGACCGTACACAGGACCGGTACACAGGACCGGTACACAGGACCGTACACAGGACCGTACACAGGACCGGTACACAGGACCGTACACAGGACCGGTACACAGGACCGGTACACAGGACCATACACAGGACCGTACACAGGACCGTACACAGGACCGTACACAGGACCGGTACACAGGACCGTACACAGGACCGGTACACAGGACCGTACACAGGACCGGTACACAGGACCGGTACACAGGACCGTACACAGGACCGGTACACAGGACCATACACAGGACCGGTACACAGGACCGTACACAGGACCGGTACACAGGACCATACACAGGACCGGTACACAGGACCGTACACAGGACCGGTACACAGGACCTTCTACATTGAGTCACTGGACATGGTGATCTGAGCTGCAGTCAGCCTGCATGGCAGAGACACTAGGGAGGCGCATCATGCAAACTCTCCCCCTGGAAACATGTCTGCGCACCTGGGTTGCTGCTGTGGAGGGTGAGGTTTCATACATCTGATAGGCCCAGGGTGGGTAGATTTCATTACATTACATTTTCCATAAAGTGGTGTCCCTTTTCATTTATGTCATTTGTTCCATTCCACCAGTTTCAGAAAAGGAATGTGTTCTTTGGATACTTTTTTTGGGAGTTTCACATTTCATTGTTGTGACAATTTAAGCAAGGTTTAAAATTCAGTAGTTGACCTCCTGGAACTGCCCGTGTAAAAGCAGCACGCAGGTTTTCTCTTCAGGAAAGGAAAGGGTCAGACTTCCATTAGGCAGAGGAATTCCACTCATCTACACTCCTCCTGTCTTTGTACTGCCATCATAAAGTGGTGCTGTAAAAGGGCTTTTAACCTCAGGTCCAACTGCTACACCTGAATCTAGTCATAAATCTCGCATAGACTGTGCATCAGAGCAGAAACAGCTGGGAAAGAGACTTTTTCAACAGTCAGAAACCGTGTGTGTGTGTGTGTGTGTGTGTGTGTGTGTGTGTGTGTGTGAGTGAGTGAGTGAGTGAGTGAGTGAGTGAGAGAGAGAGAGAGAGAGAGAGAGAGAGAGAGAGGAGAGAGAGAGAGAGAGAGAGAGAGAGAGAGAGAGAGAGAGAGAGAGAGAGGGGGGGGGGGGCAGGCGGGGGAAAAACACAGGTAAATTCAGTTTCAACTTTTATTTTGTGGATATTGTGCACTACATCTCCAAATAAAACTCATAAAGGGTATTCTTGTCTGGACAAAAAAAGAAAAAAAGAAAGCTCAATTCTTTGTTGGATCAATATTTCTTTCGGTTTAATATTTTATACTTGATTACTGTATTGTACTGTCAAATAAAGAAGTCGAGGCAAAGGGATTTATTTTTTCCTGCAGTGTGTTCTTAAATTATTATATGCACTCACGCGCACACACACACGCACACGCACACACGGCCACTGTATTCTTCCTCTTCCTTCGTCTGTAAGTGATGAAGATGTAAATGTTTACAGAACTGAACTAATTAAGAATGTGCAAACCAGAAAACACCATGTAATGAGCAGAGCTGTGTGTCCGCCCTGTAAGCTATGTGCAGATATTGTTTATAGTATCAGGGGTTTAAGTGGGTTAACATTATTTTTTAATAGAACACATTTTTTATTACAATTACATAAAAATTATATAAAACAATTAGAGTATAATTAGAACTTTTCAGCCTTGAATATGTGAGGGGAAGTGGTACCGACTATCCCTCTGACTGCAGAGCACACAGGTACACCTGGGTTTGGTCCATCCCTCTCTGACTGCAGAGCACACAGGTACACCTGGGTCGGGAGTGTGGAACGTGCTGTAAAGAACCATTCACAATGCTACTAATGCGGCCAAGACCAGCCTATAGCTTTACAACTACAGTGAGTGCACTTTATACATAATATTTTTTTCTGTTTTCTGTGTGCTACTCTGTGTATTTCCTATTAACATTTAGCTGCAGAGAAAAACAATATTTTAGACTTCAAACAGAGTTAAGACAAATCGATTAACTTTTCATGCATAGCTACATGTTCTGAAACTGATTTTATTAATTAACCTGAATTAACTTATTCTGAACCACAGGCAGAAGCTGGGGATTTTCAGAAACGCTTTGAAAGGATTCAGACTGGTTTCAGATGACAATTGAGAGACATCACCCCTTCACCCCTGCCCCCTACACCCCAACACCCCTGTGTACGACCCTACACCCCTGTGTACGTCCCTACACCCCTGTGTACGTCACCCCTACACCCCTACACCCCTACACCCCTGTGTACGTCACCCCTACACCCCTGTGTACGTCACCCCTACACCCCTACACCCCTGTGTACGTCACCCCTACACCCCTGTGTACGTCACCCCTACACCCCTACACCCCTACACCCCTGTGTACGTCACCCCTACACCCCTGTGTACGTTATCTCAGTCCACGGGGGAGTTTGGGAACCTGACCAGCTGCCATAAAGGTAGAGTTCTACCTTGGGTCAAAGGTCAAGCTCTCAGCATTAATATGGACTGCATGGCCCTGTAAAGTCAGTGAAGGTAAACAGTAGTTTACCAGAGAGTTCCATGAGCCACAGTTCCCCAGGTATGTTCCGCTGGGAGTTTCCATGGTAATAACTCTTCTCCTGTGACAGGAGGCCCGGGGGGGCAGCGGGCTTCTAAAAGAGATTGGGTGGAAATGGCCGCCCTCTCCCAGCTCTCTTTACTCTGCAGCGTGCGGGAGCAGCTCGTCTGCTGGAACCGCCCAATCTTCCCCCTCACTGCGTCAGTCACAGCCCTGCCTGTCCCCCCCAAAACCACCTCCCTCATCCTGGTCAGAGTGACTATAGAGGTGGTAAGTGGGCTGTTCTTAAGCTGTCGGTCAGAGTGACTATAGAGGTGGTAAGTGGGCTGTTCTTAAGCTGTCGGTCAGAGTGACTATAGAGGTGGTAAGTGAGGATGTTCTTAAGCTGTCGGTCAGAGTGACTATAGAGGTGGTAAGTGAGGCTGCTCTTAAGCTGTCGGTCAGAGTGACTATAGAGGTGGTAAGTGAGGATGTTCTTAAGCTGTCGGTCAGAGTGACTATAGAGGTGGTAAGTGAGGATGTTCTTAAGCTGGCGGTCAGAGTGACTATAGAGGTGGTAAGTGAGGATGTTCTTAAGCTGTCGGTCAGAGTGACTATAGAGGTGGTAAGTGAGGATGTTCTTAACCTGTCGGTCAGAGTGACTATAGAGGTGGTAAGTGAGGATGTTCTTAAGCTGTCGGTCAGAGTGACTATAGAGGTGGTAAGTGAGGATGTTCTTAAGCTGGCGGTCAGAGTGACTATAGAGGTGGTAAGTGAGGATGCTCCTCTCTCTCTCTCTCCCTGAAACTGGTCTGGATTGCATGATGCTCTTGATCTGACAGCTCCGGTCAATTCAGCAGGAACTGCCCACATCTCAGACATATAAAGTTACATGTGTACTCATATAAACATATAAAGTTACATGTGTACTCATATAAACATATAAAGTTACATGTGTGTACTCATATAAACGTATAAAGTTACATGTGTACTCATATAAACATATAAAGTTACATGTGTGTACTCATATAAACATATAAAGTTACATGTGTGTACTCATATAAACATATAAAGTTACATGTGTGTACTCATATAAACATATAAAGTTACATGTGTGCACTCATATAAACATATAAAGTTACATGTGTACTCATATAAACATATAAAGTTACATGTGTACTCATATAAACATATAAAGTTACGTGTGTACTCATATAAACATATAAAGTTACATGTGTGTACTCATATAAACATATAAAGTTACATGTGTGTACTCATATAAACATATAAAGTTACATGTGTACTCATATAAACGTATAAAGTTATGTGTGTACTCATATAAACATATAAAGTTATGTGTGTACTCATATAAACATATAAAGTTACATGTGTACTCATATAAACATATAAAGTTACATGTGTACTCATATAAACATATAAAGTTTTGTGTGTACTCATATAAACATATAAAGTTATGTGTGTACTCATATAAACATATAAAGTTACATGTGTACTCATATAAACATATAAAGTTATGTGTGTACTCATATAAACATATAAAGTTATGTGTGTACTCATATAAACATATAAAGTTATGTGTGTACTCATATAAACACATAAAGTTACATGTGTACTCATATAAACATATAAAGTTATGTGTGTACTCATATAAACATATAAAGTTACATGTGTACTCATATAAACATATAAAGTTATGTGTGTACTCATATAAACATATAAAGTTACTTCCACAAGTGTCGGCGAGAGAAGCTTCAGTGCCTGCCGTATGGAGTCCGACAGCGAGCCGATCAGATGTCTCCTGTGAAGAGAGAAAGTGTGGAAAACTGGGGCAGGAAACTGACCCACAGCCAGACGCACGGCTGCAATGTGCAATGTGAGGAAGACGGGATGTCTCTGTGGGCTTGAGCAAAGACAGCCTTCCTGGCAGAAAGACACAAGAAAAAGACCCATACCCTGGTCTAGCTCCACAAGGCCACTGTCTGGAAGGTGTGTGTGTGTGTGCGCGTATGTGCGTGTGTGCGCGCGTATGTGCGTGTATGTGTGTATATGTATATGTATGTATATGTATATATATATACACACACACACACGCACGCACGCACGCACTTGCGCACATAATATATATATTTATGAATTACCCATTCTGATCTTTTTAATCATTGTTTTGCATTTTCAGTGCCTTTTGTACCTTTATATTTGACTGTTTTGTTTGTATGCTTATTTGCAGAAAATGTAGACAATATTTTGTGCTTGTTTTGAATTATTATTATTACTGATTATTTCTAAATCAGTGCCATTAATTCTCTTTTCCCCGATGCGGTTATTTTCCTGCAGAGCGTACATGTGGTGTTCTTGAGTGTGTGGAGGCACTGGGGGGGGCACGCGGCACGGGCAGGCTCTGAGGGCGGGGCTGATTCGGCGGGGCTCCTCCAGAGTGTGTGGAGGCACTAGGGGGGGGGGGGGGGGGGGCACGGGGCACGGGGCACGGGCAGGCTCTGTGTGGGCGGGGCTGATTCGGCGGGGCTCCTCTGTGGTCAGACGCTCCGTATCTCACACCTCTGGACTAAGAGCTGCCTCTTCAGTGCACACCCACCCAGACAGCAGTATCAGCCGAGCGGGCGGCAGAACAGGCCCTGGGTCTCTGCGTCTCACTGAAGCCCTTCAGTGACACCATATCTACAGTCCCACAACACTGAGCTCATGAAGAATGTATGAACAGAAGCTTATCTCAAGGAGCTTCACATGCATCCCCCTCTGAAGGCAAACCTCCTCCCTCTGACCACAACTTTTATTAGAGGGGTTCCATTTCCAAATCTAGTGTAAAAGGGTGTTGCCTGTAAAAGTGTTGTTCTAACTTTACTCTTCAGGGTAAATCAACACCCTCAGTGTAAATGTATACACAAGACTTGAATTTAAATAGTTTTAATAAAATGTACTTCTCATTTTGGCTTACTCCGGGCTGAGCCTCCATAGCACACAGAACAGTATCATATTCATATTCATGGTTTATTACACAAATATAACCACTGTCAAAGAGACTCGAGAGGCACTGAACATCCAATCGTAACAGACACTTCTTGGATATTCCCTAACAGCTGAATTCCCATGTGTACATTGAAAACACAGAGCTCAATGTTACAGTATGTTCTTGTTCAATAACATTCACTTCAGTGTTTAACAGAAGAGTATTCCCTTCATGAGCTCCATTTAAATACCTCCTAAATCCTGAAAATGTACCAAACGCAAGACAACTGCCAGTTTGATCACATTTGAGACAGTGCTTTACCAGGGAACAAACCATGAATCAACTTAAGATGCCTAACAAGCAAATTTGAACCCTCAAGAAGTGAATGGCAAACAAAACGAAACACTGCTTAGCGCCCAACAGTCAATGCTTTCATGAGAGTGTAACCCTGCACTCAGCAGCCTGTGGACTCCATGGCCTTGCCCATGTCTATTCAGCACACAGTCGTTTGAATGAAAGCGTAATGTTCTACAGCCCCTGGTTGTAAGTAGTACCAAACGCAAAGTGTGCCCTGAACTGTCCAAAGGCAGCTAGAGCACTTGTTGCCTTGATGAAGGGCATAGCTTGCTAGTCCAGGATGATAAATGACTTCATAGGTTCTGCTTTTCTTCCCAATGGCAAGAAGGTATGGCTCGTCTGCTCTGCTCACTGCGATCCAGACCCCCCCGTACACAGGTTCCAGTCTGAAGATGAAGCACCATGTCGAGTTCACCAGTTACCACGGTAATTATGACTGGCATTCAGAAAACACTGACACAAGCTCCATTTACGCAACATGGTCAGACGGGGGCATCCATGATCACCTCATTATTCATGTCAGCCCCTTTCCATGAAGAGACTTTACATCTCAAAATAGATCCCCTGAATAGGACCTTTCGCAGATGACAAGATGCTTCTCTGCTTGAGATGCTGATATTCGGTCTGGTCTCTTCTGTCCTTGTGCTGATGGGGAATGTCTTTAGGAAGGGAAGTGGAGATTGGTCACTGTCCTATCCCACTCACATCGTACCTGGAGCAAAACAATCACACAGTGGCATTATTCACATGAAAAAATAAACTTCCTCAAAAACATTGTAAAATGTGAAGACACTGACAAAGCCATTAAAATGCACATTAGGTGCAGCGTACTTCTATGCACTTGCATCAATTTAATTTGGTGGTTATTATCCAAGAATATTTCTCTAAGACCATAAATTGGCATTTCTTAAACACACAACAGGAAGTGAGATGCACATTTCAGGGACAGAGGGAAAGTTTAGTTATCCAACCTTCATCTGCGTCGTCTTCATTCCTTGCCGACTCTGGGATCCGCTCCTGAAGGTCAGAGAGGAGTGACAGCCCTTGCTTTGCTCAACAATCTTCCGCTGGAATGCAGTCCGCCACCTCTTCAAAAACTGGTCCGACGTTTTCTCCAAACGGCATCACAAAATCCTGTCCAATCTGTAAAAAAAGATGATAGGCAGAATAATCATTTGCTGTAGACGGTCAAACCAGCAAACCACCTCAAAGCAGCCAGCTTTTCCTCAGAGTAACAGAAACACGATCAAACATTACCCTGATGAAATAAACATCTCAAGATAGGGTTTGAAAGTGCAGGTTCAGACCAGCTCCCAGCTCGAGGTTCAGGTGGCTGAGTTAAGATCAGCTTCCCGCTGACCAGCTTAAGCTGTTTTGAAACGGGCTTGACAGGCTAACAGCACTAGCTGGTTGACCAGCTCATAACCAGCTAGACCAGTACTGTACTGTCCTCTCAGGTCCTCTTTGCACTTGTTCTTGTGTTTGATTTGCACTTTGTTGTACGTCGCTCTGGATAAGAGTGTCTCTAACTTATCCAGAATGCAGCAGCTCGTCTGGTCTTCAACCTTCCAAAATACTCACACGTCACCCCCCTGCTTACTTCCCTCCACTGGCTGCCTGTCATGGCTCGCATCAAATTCAAAACATTGGTGCTAGCCTTCCAAGCAGTTAAGAGGTCTTCCCCAGCTTATCTACAAAAAATCATCAGACCCTACACCCCTGCCAGGCCTCTTCGTTCAGCCTCCACAGGCCGCTTGGCACCTCCCCCTCTCCGAACCTCCACCTCACGCTCACGACTACCGTCTGTTCTGGCTCCACGGTGGTGGAACGAACTCCCCGTTGAGGTCAGAACTGTAGAATCTCTCCCCAGCTTCAAGCGCAAACTGAAGATGCACCTCTTCAAGCAGCACCTCTCCCCATCCCTCCCTACCTCCCTGTGAACCTTAATTGTTGTCTTTGTGATTTACTTTGTGTTTCGGTAGTTTTAGTTGGCTAGGTAAGCAGTATTTGGATCGTTAAGTTTAGTCACTTTTGCTTTGTTGTTTGTTTATTTTTAAAAATAAAAAATAAAAAAAGATGGTCCTTATCTTTGTTGTACGGGTAGCAATTGAAATTGTACTTACCTCTAGGGTCTTTCAGCGAACTTATCCCTGGTTATGGGTATGCACTTTGTTGTATGTCGCTCTGGATAAGAGCGTCTGCCAAATGCCAATAATGTAATGTAATACTAAATGCCATGTAATGTAAAGTAATCAGCTCAAATTTTTTTGGGTTTTAAAGCAGGGTAAAGAATCACATTTTAAATCCAATCTTCACTTCTCAGGTTGTCATCAACTATTCTCTCCTATAGTTGCAGAAGCACCCATCGCCACAGTTTATCAGCAGTGAAGGTACATAAACATGGCCTTACCTTTGGTGTCTTCTGGAGGATGTTTCCTACAACCCACCACCACCACCAACCGTGCTCCAGCAACATTGCTTCTAGCTCATCATCTAATCTCATCTCTCAAATACTACTAAACTCAAAACAGCACCAGTGTTCAACACACAGTTAAGATCTCATTCATTCATTCATCATCCTAACCCAATTATCCTGAACAGGGTCGCAGGGGGGCTGGAGCCTATCCCAGCATACATTGGGCCAAAGGCAGGAATACACCCTGGACAGGTCGCCAGTCCATCGCAGGGCACACACACCATTCACTCACACACTCATACCTATGGGCAATTTAGACTCTCCAATTAGCCTAACATGCATGTCTTTGGACTGTGAGAGGAAACCGGAGTACCCAGAGGAAACCCACGCGAACACAGGGAGAACATGCAAACTCCACACAGAGGCCCTGGCCAACTGGGATTTGAACCCAGGACCTCCTTGGTGTGAGGCAGCAGTGGTACCCACTGCACCATCCGTGCCACCCAGCTAAGATCTCTAAACATGTAATTAATTCCTAACATCACAATAAGCAGCAACTTACAACAACTAGCTTTGCCTCAGAGCAACACAAACACTGCGTCCAAATTTAAAATCTAACCTACACTATTCAAGAATTCTCACCTACTGTTGGATAAGAAATTATCTACAGACAGCAAATAAATAAAAATAAAAAAGCACAGCGGCATTCATCCAGTGAAGGAACATAACCAGGCCTTACCTTTGGTGTCTTCTGGAGGACCTACAACCCACCACCACCACCAACCGTGCTGCAGCAATATTGCTTCTAGCTCATCTAATCTCATCTCTCAAATACTACTAAACTCAAACCAGCACCAGAGTGTTCAACACAGAGCTAAGATCTCTAAACCTATAATTCATTCCTAACATCATAATAAGCAGCAACTCACAACAACTAGCTTTGCCTCAGAACAACACAAACACTACATCCAAATTTAAAATCTAACCTATACTTCTCATCAAGAATTCTCACCCACTGTTGGATAAGAAACTATCTACGGACAGCAAATAAAAATAAAAAAGCACAGCGGCATTCATCCAGTGAAGGAACATAACCAGGCCTTACCTTTGGTGTCTTCTGGAGGACCTACAACCCACCACCACCACCAACCGTGCTGCAGCAATATTGCTTCTAGCTCATCATCTAATCTAATCTCTCAAATACTACTAAACTCAAAACAGCACCAGAGTGTTCAACACACAGTTAAGATCTCTAAACCTATAATTAATTCCTAACATCACAATAAGCAGCAACTTACAACAACTAGCTTTGCCTCAGAGCAACACAAACACTGCGTCCAAATTTAAAATCTAACCTACACTACTCAAGAATTCTCACCTACTGTTGGATAAGAAATTATCTACAGACAGCAAATAAATAAAAATAAAAAAGCACAGCGGCATTCATCCAGTGAAGGTACATAACCAGGCCTTACCTTTGGTGTCTTCTGGAGGACCTACAACCCACCACCACCACCACCAACCGTGCTGCAGCAATATTGCTTCTAGCTCATCATCTAATCTAATCTCTCAAATACTACTAAACTCAAAACAGCACCAGTGTTCAACACAGAGCTAAGATCCCTACACCTATAATTCATTCCTAACATCATAATAAGCAGAAATTAGCTTTCCCTCAGAATAACAGAAACACAATCAAACACTACACCCAAATTTAAAATCGAATCCACACCTCTCAAACAATTCTCACTTCTCTAACCTACACTACTCAAGAATTCTCACCTACTGTTGGATAAGAAATTATCTACGGACAGCAAATAAATAAAATAAAATAAAAAGCACAGCGGCATTCATCCAGTGAAGGTACATAACCAGGCCTTACCTTTGGTGTCTTCTGGAGGACCTACAACCCACCATCATCATCACCATCATCATCATCATCATCATCATCATCATCACCACCACCACCATCATCATCATCATCACCAACCGTGCTGCAGCAACACTGCTTCTAGCTCGTCATCTAATCTAATCTCACATCTCACATTCTACCAAAATAGATAACCTACCATTCTCTTCAGAAAATATCAGCAACTCACTTCAAAACATAGCTTGAGCTGGCCAGACCATGTAGAGCTGGGAGCTGGTCTGAACTGGTCAACCAGCTACCAGTGGTTTTAAAACCTAGTTTGAGCTGTTTGTTGTTGTTGAACCAACAAACCAACTAATCTGCCACAAAAGACAAAAATACAAAAAAAGCATTATCAAAAAAAGAAAGCCTAAGGCAGCCTGCTAAGGGCGGCCTGTAGTGTAGTGGTTAAGGTACATGACCGGGACACGCAAGGTCGGTGGCTCGATCCCTGGTGTCGCCACAATAAGATCCACACAAGGCCCTTAACCCTGCATTGCTCCAGGGGAGGATTGTCTCCTGTTTAGTCTAATCAACTGTATATCGCTCTGGATGTTATGTTATGTTATGTTATGTTATGTTATGTTATGTTATGTTATGTTAGCCTGGTACAAACACACAATTCACATCAATGGCAAAGATGGCCGACAGACAGTGGTGGGTGTTTATACGAATTGCTAAGCTGTGATTGGTTGCAGAAATTTGAATTTGATTCAGCTAACCAACAGGAACCAGAAGCTTCAGTGGGCGGATACCTGCAGCCTCACAGAGAATGGGAAAATGTCAAAATGGAGGCCCACAAACCACATAGGGCCAAAACAATAATTTTACAATTAACACTTTCCCTGACTCTTCTGTAACACATGCACAATATAGACTGCACTGAAGATGGAGTTGCAAAACGATTTTTGCTAAAATTAATATGATCTAAGACTGAAAGGATCTGAAAGGACTATGCACAGAGCTCCAAGATGCAAGGGTGTGGATCAGCATGGCTGAATCCGTGCATCGGTAAGTGCTGCTCATCCAATCCAGGGAGGACACAGCTGAACAATGCATAGTTTTTAGCCCTGCTGAAAAAACAGCTCAAGCTAGGTTTTGAAACAGCTGGTAGACCAGTTCAGACCAGCTCCCAGCTCAACATGGTTTAACTGGTTGACCAGTTCAGACCAGCTCTAGCGAGTTGACAGCTAGTTGACCAGCTGATACCCTGCTATAACAAATTATGACCAGCAAGACCAGCTCAGTTATGCTGGTCATGCTGACATAGCTGTATTTTTTACAGCTGGGAGTAATTACTGCATTTAGTGGTCATCCCTTTTTTATCTGTTGTAGTTCATATCATCTTCAGTGCATTTTACCATATACCTCGCTAGTTAGCTTGTAGCAACTGCTGTCTGATCTTTTATACTCTTTTTATAATGCCTGGATGAACTGCCAACAATGAGGGTCTCTGATGTCCATAGTCTTGCTGGAGTAAGTCGGCAAGTACAGCTCTCTCCCCAGTGCTGGAGAAGGTGTAGTTGGAGAAGGTGTAGTTGGTTGCTTTCGTTTTTTAGATATTTATCAGGGACCATGTATAAATACTCAGAGAGACGTTTTGCGTGAGCTAACCGCTAACCGGTCATTTCCATCTGCAGTCCCTGGACAGGTTCGGTTATAGCACTGAAGAAGGAGCTTTCTACTCACTTTAGAAAGACGAGGCTCTCTGTTATGGACATCAGTGTCTACACCGACTGCACCAACACCTACTGCACAGCATCTACTGCACAGCACCTACTGCACCAACACCTACTGCACAGCATCTACTGCACCAACACCTACTGCACCAACACCTACTGCACCAACACCTACTGCACCAACACCTACTGCACAGCACCTACTGCACAGCACCTACTGCACCAACACCTACTGCACAGCATCTACTGCACCAACACCTACTGCACCAACACCTACTGCACAGCATCTACTGCACCAACACCTACTGCACCAACACCTACTGCACAGCACCTACTGCACCAACACCTACTGCACCAACACATACTGCACAGCATCTACTGCACCAACACCTACTGCACAGCATCTACTGCACAGCACCTACTGCACCAACACATACTGCACCAACACATACTGCACCAACACCTACTGCACAGCACCTACTGCACCAACACATACTGCACAGCATCTACTGCACCAACACGTACTGCACAGCACCTACTGCACAGCATCTACTGCACCAACACCGACTGCACAGCATCTACTGCACCAACACCTACTGCACCAACACCTACTGCACCAACACCTACTGCACCAACACCTACTGCACAGCACATACTGCACAGCACCTACTGCACAGCACCTACTGCACCAACACCTACTGCACAGCATCTACTGCACCAACACCTACTGCACAGCACCTACTGCACCAACACCTACTGCACAGCATCTACTGCACCAACACCTACTGCACAGCACATACTGCACAGCATCTACTGCACCAACACCTGCAAACAACATGTATTAGTGCAAATCAATACAGCCATAGAAACAGGTAATTTCCACCTATCAATATTTCATATTTCATTTAAATTATAATGTGTTGAAGGAAAGGACATTATTCTGCATCATTTGAATGTAAATTTAGAGAAAGAAAATGAGCAAACCTATTATTAAAATAACCTTGAAATACCTAGAAATGTAGTCAAACCTGAATTCATAAAAAGTGTTCTTGACAGCTGTGATTTAGAACAGAGAAGTGTTCTTAAGATGCCCGTAGAGAAATTAAATTGATTACATGCAGTGTGGACACATCTAGTGCCATATTTATGGACATTGTGGGAATGATGATCAATCCCTGCCAGATTTATCCATTTTAATTAATGTCAATTTTCTTTATCCGTGCATATCAGCCTATAAACCAACGGCTAATTATAGCAAATTAACAGGATTCATCTTTAAAACATATCTAGTGCTGGACTTTTCTTCCACAAATAAATTCAAGCATTAGCATTAGCATTATTTTTAGCATTAGCATTGGTCTCTAGTGGTCTCATCAATCTATTTCTGTTAAAAAAGAACAGTTGCTTTTAAGAGTGAGTCAACGTTTAGGACACATGTTAACTGAATACAGGCATATTAAATGAACCCTACCATCAGTAATGTCATGAAAGAGAAATGCTCTCTCCTGTACACATGATGCCCTTTACACAAGCTGTGTATTTGCATTTCAGCCTGTTAGTGCCAGGGACTCGCAGAGGACGCTTGTGTGCACTGCTTTGCGGGCGGAGCTTTCTAGAAGGCTGAAACTATGAATTACATGGCATAGCATCTGTTCACCAGTAGCATAGGCTTTTGAATTTGCAAAATAATTGTGTTAGAGAGCCAGAGTTTGCTCAAAGGCTTTATTTAAACAACATGGCTTCCTCCCGTGCTGAGATGAAATTAGACTGTGTGCTCAGCTGACTACTGGTCCGTCTGCAGGCCCAGCCACTCACAGCAGCAGCTGGCAAAACGCCACTCTCTCAAAAATAATATGTCACGAGATACCCTTTAGTGGCAGCAAAATGGTGGCATTTGTTGAATGGCCTGTTCTCATCGTTAGTTTATCTTATTTTATATTTATTGGGCACTTGGGAAATCCAATAAAAATCATCAAAATTGTCAAAACCTGGTTCCATCTGACCTTTAAAGTTAATCCACAACATCATACATCAGGGAATGAGAATATAGTGATCAATTCAAGGAAACAGTAGTAATCAATTAATGATTTGTTGGGAATGATATCAAGCGATTAACAGGAATTGTAGGAATTAAAAACAGGCCCACAAACAATCAGGAGTTATATTACGAACTAGCCTGTTAGTGATCATATAACATTCTCATTTCAGTCCTTTGGCTTCAGAGCTTTTTCAGTTTGGCACCTGACTGGAGAGGAGAACCACCACCCTCTCTCTCCCTCCCTCCCTCTTTCTCTCAGGGGTGGCAGGGCGGGGGCAGGGGGGGCAGGGCGGGGGCAGGGGGGGCTTCTGTCCTTTAATGGAAAACACTCCCTGCGAGGTCGAACACTGCCAACAGCCCAGGTGATAAACTGCCATTGTGATTAAACAGCAGCACTCCAATAAATGTGATGGATTTCTTTGTAGTCGTATAAACCCTGACATGCATGTAATTATTAGACATTTGAAGGGTCAGGGCAGCGCATTAGAGGTGATTTATTACCGTGATGAATGGGACCGTGTGAATGTGGAAGCTGTTTTTTTTAGAGAACGATCTTGCATCTTTACAAGCTTCTTCACAAAGTAATTTAAACACAACTCCTCTCTTCTGTGTCACACCACGAGTCAATATGAGACAAAACGCTCCATTAAAGCAACATTATTATCAAGACAAACGGCTTAGTGTGTGTTTTAAAGAGCTAGGCATTACCCCGAGCACCTTGTGGATTTCTCTCATTTCTCTCATTTTTGTTTGTCTGATTTCGGCTTCTATTTTTCAACTGATACTTTATGAGGTGTGCCTTACCCAACCTGTTACTGTACACTGCTTTATAAAAGTGTCTCTCTCAGAAAATGTAACGTACTGTAAGTGTATTGGCTCACCTCTGACACAGAGCACAAGGAGGGACATTCATAAGCGCTTCCGTCGGCCCTGCTGAGGAGAGAGCCAGCCCTG
>NW_026890198.1:27500-32500 GCF_963514075.1 Conger conger | reverse complement strand
TCACAGGAATATATAGAATATATACAAACAAAAAAGAAAATCATTTGCATTATAAAGAAGCTCGCAAGTATGAAAGAGTGAATGAAGCTGAGTCATAAAAACAGTTTTACATTTAAAAAGCATAATATACAGAACATAACTTATAACTGAATTAATTTAATAACAGTTGATCCTGCCCCTTAATAAATGCCGTAAGAGGAAATTAGACTACTCATTAGACAGCACCTATTTTTTTAACGGTTAATTAACAGACTGTGAGTTCAGAGAAAATCAGTAATATTTTATCTCTGATTCATATGATTGCTCACTTCTGTCAGGGGTAGTGCTCATGCTTAAACCCTGACATCAAAGAGCTTTACCAAATCAACAGCGGACGACACTTCACTACCAACGGATTAACTGTGACATTATCCAAGCAGCTGACAAAGGGAAACTTGTGAGCTTCCTGCCAAAAGGCAAGGCACTCTAACAGGACTTATGGTGGTGTAAATCTCATGTTCTCATTTTCTGTCTGAATTCAGAACTCTGAACTCAAACCTTTGGCTGAGTCGGTTGGGGAGGGACGGAGTGGAATGGAATATGCCTCTCAGTTTGGAGACAGTCCAACTGTTACAGAAAAAAAACACAATAATGTCTGCGTCTCGAATCACTGTGCACCTCCATACTTCAGAAGGTGAGAGAAACAGAGACCATCAGCCCAGTTGTGTACGTCACAAATACTATTGAGTTACTCTGAGACCTGGAGGACATAAAGAGCCAGGCCACGGCGTTCGGACGCCACGCTGAGAGAGAGAGAGAGAGCGCTATCCCAAATGAATGAGTGTGAAGTAGTGACCGTTACAGTCTGGCTGTTCTGGACGTTCTCCGATCTGTATTATGCATGTCCTACCTTTCCCTGCTCAGTGAATAGACTGCCTGTAGCTGGGATGGCATCACTCATGCTTGGCACAGCACTGACGAAAACCGTCTGGACCTCAGAACCGGCTCTGGGGGCGGCTCCATACCAGCGCTAGAACATTCCACACTGCGGAAACAGCACGGGAGACTGCTCAAGTCCTGCTGCGTCCTCACCCCCCTAACCCCCCACACCCCCCTCACCCCCTCACCTCCACACCCCCACACCCCCCTCACCTCCACACCCCCCTCACCCCCCTCACCTCCACACCCCCCCCTCACCCCCACACCCCCCTCACCCCCCTCACCTCCTCACCCCCTCACCCCCACACCCCCCTCACCCCCCTCACCCCCACACCCCCCTCACCTCCACACCCCCCTCACCCCCCTCACCTCCACACCCCCCCCTCACCCCCCTCACCCCCCTCACCTCCCTCACCTCCCTCACCTCCACACCCCCCCCTCACCCCCTCACCCCCACACCCCCCTCACCCCCCTCACCCCCCTCACCTCCACTGCCATTAGGCAAGTGCA
The DNA here is from genome assembly GCF_963514075.1 of Conger conger. NCBI lineage: Eukaryota > Metazoa > Chordata > Actinopteri > Anguilliformes > Congridae > Conger > Conger conger. The sequence continues at coordinate 31,072 of NW_026890198.1, read as the reverse complement.
CGCACTGTTCATTAGGCAAGTGCACACACTGTTCATTAGGCAAGTGCACACTGTTTTTCACCAGAGCATACACCCTGTTTGTGGGGCTTATTTTTTGTTTTAGCTGATGAAACAGTTGTTCATGGACTTTTATTGTCTTCAAGGTGAGAATGCCGGTGAGACTCAAACGCCGGCTGCCTTTGATGTGATTCCATGGCAGGATTAGGCGTGTCAGGGCTTTGTTGTTCAAAGCCTCCAGGTGGCAGGTAGAAAGCAGTCGGCATGATTCTGGATATTTCGACTTTCCTCTTTCAGAATCGCCCAAACACGAGGGATTCACGGCCCCAGAGATACATACTGTATGTTTTATCATCCGCCTGTCCTCATGTCCACCAATGAGAGAACAAGCACATGTAATTCTGGGTGAGTTCAGCAGTGTGTGTCAGTGTGTGGCAGTGTGTGTCAGTGCGTGTCAGTGCACGTCAGTGTGCGTCAGTGTGCGTCAGTGCGCGTCAGTGTGTGTCAGTGTGTGTCAGTGTGCGTCAGTGCCCGTCAGTGTGCGTCAGTGCCCGTCAGTGTGCGTCAGTGAGCGTCAGTGTGCGTCAGTGTGCGTCAGTGTGTGTCAGTGTGTGTCAGTGAGCGTCAGTGCCCGTCAGTGTGCGTCAGTGAGCGTCAGTGTGCGTCAGTGTGCGTCAGTGTGTGTCAGTGTGTGTCAGTGCCTGTCAGTGTGCGTCAGTGTGCGTCAGTGAGCGTCAGTGTGCGTCAGTGTGTGTCAGTGTGCGTCAGTGTGCGTCAGTGTGCGTCAGTGCCTGTCAGTGTGCGTCAGTGTGTGTCAGTGTGTGTCAGTGTGTGTCAGTGAGCGTCAGTGTGTGTCAGTGTGTGTCAGTGAGCGTCAGTGTGCGTCAGTGCCTGTCAGTGTGCGTCAGTGTGCGTCAGTGTGCGTCAGAGCGTGTCAGTGTGCGTCAGTGTGCGTCAGTGTGCGTCAGTGTGCGTCAGAGCGTGTCAGTGTGCGTCAGTGAGCGTCAGTGTGCGTCAGTGCCTGTCAGTGTGCGTCAGTGAGCGTCAGTGTGCGTCAGTGCCCGTCAGTGTGCGTCAGAGCGTGTCAGTGTGCGTCAGTGTGCGTCAGTGTGCGTCAGTGTGCGTCAGAGCGTGTCAGTGTGCGTCAGTGAGCGTCAGTGTGCGTCAGTGCCTGTCAGTGTGCGTCAGTGAGCGTCAGTGAGCGTCAGTGAGCGTCAGTGAGCGTCAGTGCCTGTCAGTGTGCGTCAGTGCGCGTCAGTGAGCGTCAGTGTGCGTCAGTGCGCGTCAGTGAGCGTCAGTGTGCGTCAGTGCCCGTCAGTGCCTGTCAGTACCCGGCAGTGTGCGTCAGTGCCCGTCAGTGTCCACCAACTTGAATGCGTCTCTCTGTTCGCAGGACCGTATCCTGGAGCTGAAAGCAGGAGTAGAAGTCTGGCCCATGGTACATTTCCAGCCCTTGATGTCAGAAACGTGCTGATGGGAGACTATGGACGCCATGCTGGGCTTTTCTCCCACTGGCGCCCCCTAGAGGCTGCCACATGCGCTTATTCCTCAAACCATGCGTGCTCTTCACCTGTGTCAGGAGAGGGGGAGGGGAAGCAGGTGCATCAAAAATGACTTCTTCCTTTCAACGTTTGTCCAGGTGAGTTCTGCCAGGATCTCCGGTTTGGGCTGATCTGAGCTTTTCAACATGTTTGCGCACAGGTGTGAAAGAACCTAACTGTCAAAAATGGGAGATATGGAGACGGCAGTGGTTTCGTGTTCATTTGTTGTTGCCAGATTTGAACAGTGTTAAAAGAGTGAATGACTTCAGCTCTCCCTGCTCTGGCCTCTCTCATCAGGTCTGAGGAGAGATGCAGAGAGAGAGTCTAACCATCCTTTATTCAGACTCTTAAAATGCCAATGACATTACACACATAAAGAGACAAAGCATAAACACGATCATATGCAGAGAGGGAGAGAGACAGGGAGAGAGAGGGAGAAAGAGAGGGATAATGAGAGAAACAGAGAGATGGAGAGAGAGAGAAGGAGACGGACTCTCAGCCGGACTCACTGTCCCTCTCATCCACATTGACAGTCTCCGGGCAGACAGATTCCACCCAGCACAGATTTAATCAGGCGCCAGAATGGGAGAGATGCAGTGGATGGAGCAGAGTGGGGGGAAGAATGAACATTTACAACTGCTGACATTCCTCTGCCAGCACCCTGCACCCTGCACCCAGCGCCCTGATAAATATTCCACTCTCCACACACCATTCCCACAGCATCCCAACACCGTGCCGCGCCACTGCATTATGGGTGAGAATCAGAGAGAGGCCAGCACTGCTGCATTATGGGTGAGAATCAGAGAGAGGCCAGCACTGCTGCATTATGGGTGAGAATCAGAGAGAGGCCAGCACTGCTGCATTATGGGTGAGAATCAGAGAGAGGCCAGCACTGCTGCATTATGGGTGAGAATCAGAGAGAGGCCAGCACTGCTGCATTATGGGTGAGAATCAGAGAGAGGCCAGCAGTGCTGCATTATGGGTGAGAATCAGAGAGAGACCAGCACAGTAAACACGGCCAGCCAAAACTTTCCATTACAAAACAATTTACTTTTTATGTTCTGAGATTCTTAGGACATTTATTAGTTCTGTTGAGTGTAGATCAGCTGAAATCTGAGTTTGGCTGTTTATTGGAACTTTGCTTAATTGGGCATTATGGCAGTTATGGCAGTTATGGCAGTTATGGCTTATGAAGAGGATGTCATGCCACAGACATGGTGAGAGGCAGAGAGAGGCAGAGAGATGGAGAGAGAGGTGGAGAGAGATGGGGAGAGATGGGGAGAGATGGGGAGAGATGGGGAGAGATGGAGAGAGAGGTGGAGAGATGGAGAGAGATGGGGAGAGATGGGGAGAGATGGGGAGAGATGGAGAGAGGTGGGGAGAGATGGAGAGAGGTAGAGAGAGATGGGGCGAGATAGAGAGAGGTAGAGAGAGATGGGGCGGGATAGAGAGAGGTGGAGAGAGGTGGAGAGAGATGGAGAGAGATGGAGAGAGGTAGAGAGAGATGGAGAGAGGTGGAGAGAGGTGGGGAGGCAGCAGCCTGGATTATTTATGGGGCGATAGGTGAATTTGGGCTGAAGGTTCGGCCTGTGATCCCAGCGCATCATCGGCGCTGGTTATAGGGGTGTGTGGCCTGGTCTGACCCCCAGCCTGCAGCTGCAGTTAGCAGCGCTAGTGCAGACAGACCCGCATGAGCACAGCACCAACCACTCCTGCAGCCAGGGACAGGATTTAGGAGTTCACTCATCAGCTGTTTCATTCTTTAAAGCATGTCAGCTGTCTTCCACGTGCCCCAGCGAAGGCTTGGGAAGCTTCACCAGGCCACACTGGGCTTCATAATGATTCACATCTCTTAGGCTGTCCGGCCCATCACACTTGTCCAGGTTGCACTGGAAGATGCTGTAGGTACCGTACCCTTTCCAGGATATTGGGTGAGTTTGGTGTTTCGGTGTGTGAGGGTCTGTGGGGTGTGTGGGGTGTGTGGGGTGTGTGGGGTGTGTGGGGGTGTGTTGGGGGTGTGTGGGGGTGTGTGAG
>NW_026890198.1:5000-15000 GCF_963514075.1 Conger conger | reverse complement strand
GGATGGGTGGATGTGATTGGATGGAGGGATGGGCGGATGAGATTGGATGGAGGGATGGAGGGATGTGATTGGATGGAGGGATGGAGGGATGGGCGGATGTGATTGGATGGAGGGATGGACGGATGTGATTGGATGGAGGGATGGGCGGATGTGATTGGATGGAGGGATGGAGGGATGAGTGTGTGAGTGTGAGTGTGTGTATGCGTGTGTGAGTGTGTGTGAGTGAGTGTATGTGTGTGTGAGTGTGTGTATGTGTGTGTGAGTGTGTGTGTGTGTGTGTGAGTGTGTGTGAGTGTGTATGTGTGTGTGTGTGTGTGTGTGTATGTGTGTGTGAGTGTGTGTGAGTGTGTGTGTGAGTGTGTATGTGTGTGTGAGTGTGTGTGAGTGTGTGAGTGTGTATGTGTGTGTGTGTTAGTGTGTGTGTGAGTGTGTGTGTGGGTGTGTGAGTGTGTGTGTGTGTGAGTGTGTGAGTGTGTGTATGTGTGTGTGAGTGTGTGTGTGGGTGTGTGAGTGTGTGTGAGTGTGTGTGTGAGTGTGTGCTGTTAGCTGCATGCAGCTCTGTCTTGGGAAGCCATGTTTGCACCAAGCTGAGGGGCTTACTAACTCTCTGCATGCTAATAGTCTGCCCAATCACCTCACAAACGGGTATCAGTCCACCCAATCACCTTACAAGCCCATTACAATCCACCCAATCACCGAACACACCGCTCACAGCCTGTCGAATCACATCACAAAGCATTAAATGCCAAATTACCTTGAAAACCATTCACAGTCCAGCATCTCCTCATCAGCAGGCAAACCCATCGGCCGTTATCCACACAACACCCTGTGGATAACAGCCTGCTGTCTGTTCCCACTTTATTTTCCAATCATTTTCTTGCCTTTTCAAAAGACACAATAAACCAAAAAAAAAGCCGTTTATGTCTCCTCTTCTGTGGCCGGTTGCTGATCGCCAAAATAAATTGTGTTTGTCATTAGCCGGCCGGGCAGAAGGGCCGTTTGCAGTGTCTGTCGGAGGGAGAGCACATGAAATAGCCTTTGAAGGCTCCCAGAAGCTGAACAGCAAAGAGAGCAGATTTTCTCAGGCTTGGCTACAGTCCAAATGATTTTATATTAAAATACGTCCCGCTCGACTCTTAAATCTCTCGCCTCTGCTTTGCACTCATGAATCAGGCTTTATCCGAGTCGCAGGGGGAAATAATTAAATGTGACGACCAGAGACAGCTCTCTGCAGCATTTTAATTAAGAAGCGGGTAAAATCCATCGCATAGGGGAGGTGGCTGAGAGACAGACAGAGCCCGTGTGTTTTATCGGTGTGTGTGTGTGTGAGTGTGTGTGTGAGAGTGTGAGTCTGTGTGTGAGTGTGCGTATGTGTGCGAGTGTGAGTGCGAGTGCGAGTGCGAGTGTGTGAGTGTGTGTGTGTGTGTGAGTGTGTGTATGTGTGTGAGTTAGTGTGTGTGAGTGTGTGTGTGTGAGTGTGAATGTGTGTCTGTGTGCCTCAGTTCAAATCCAGGGCTTAGGGAGGTAAATATGGTTCTGAAAAATTAGGTGGAAGACACAAATAGAAACAGGAAGCTTGCAGAGGAATGATGAGGCTAATTGTAGACTTCCAAAACACAAGCGGAGTGGGTATGTTTACAATGTGTTAATGCAACACAAGCAGAGTGGGTATGTTTACAATGTGTTAATGCAATGTGAATGTGTCGTGGTCAGACCAGGTGGCTCAGGGTATTTCCTCTTTGTTCAAAGGGAGGTTGGAGGGGTTTAAAAGCCGAGCGTAACTCCCTCATTCTGCCGCACAGGAACGGTCTCTCTCAGCAGCGGATGTGTAGACAGAAATCTTCAAAGGAAATCTGCAGAATGAAAAAAGGAACAGAAAATGACACAACATGGATCTGAGGCCTATCTGCAGGCATTTCAAGCCAATCTCAAAAATATCAGACCACAAAAAAGTAAAGTAAGAGAGTAACATTTTTGGTGTAAAAGGAGTCGAATGAAAACTCTCTAATAAAAAGTTCTGTATCTGTAACCATGGCGATGACTAATGTTCTGACGCACAGGTCTTCATCACATCTTCATCCTCTGTGAGTTTCCATTCTGTAATTCACAACAGAAGTACACACTATACACACTTCTGGCTGTCCTGGACTGCCACATACTTCACTACACTGATGCAGTAACCAGCAAACATGACTATTAATCCAGAATGGCAGGTTTATAATCTAGAATCGTGCCACTACATTATAAAAGTTAATAGATGTTATGGTGCGTGTTTTCATGGTTGTGAGGTGTTTGACTTATCTTATCTTTAGATAGACATTTTGCGACATCAAAATGATATTAAATAGGATTATACTCAGTTGTGCAGATTGGGCTTAAATTCATCTTGGACATGGACATACCTGAGTGGCTGGTAAATGAGCGGTTTATACACATAGATAACACACGAGAGCGGACGTAACGCTCTAAAACCAATCACCGGTCACTGTCATGTTCCATCGTAGCTAACAGCAGTTATTACAAGAGTCTCGCAGGTATGGGGAGTTTCTGCTATGAAGAAAACGATATTACTTCTGTCACTTATTTTCTTATTTTCTCTGAAAATGAAAATAAGTTGAAGTACATTTCCCTCTCACTCGCCCACTTCACAAGCTGCAGTCCAGACAACATGATGTTGTTTTTGCTCCCTGCACTCCCAGCACTAATGTTCAATTCAGCCCATTCCACACGTTATATATATATGGTTTTCCTTCATATATATATATATATATATATATATATATATATATATGACAACACACAATGTTCCTTCCTTTGTGATGTTGAAGGAAGATCATCAAAGAATCTGAGATTGGCTAACAGCAAAGAGATTTATGATTTAGCAACCAGTATTCCTCAGATGACAATTTGGATGTAAAAATGCCTCGTTTCTCATCCGTAGGACCCAGCCTGACAGGACTGCACACGGATGCTGGCAGCTGCCTCTCTTTCTCCCACCTTCTTCCACAGCCTCAGAGTGATGGACAAGGAAACTGATCTCAAATCTCTTTTATTGGGTCCTCTGTGTTATAAATTCACCTCTATTCTCCAGCAGCAGTCTGGCAGTACCTGTATTGGAGCTTTAATATAATTTATTATTGATTTCTTGTTGACCTCCTATGAAGTAGTCATCATTCTGTAATACACTCCTCCTGCTCCTGCTAATGAAATCAATGTTCTCCTGCGAGGAGCTCCTCCATGGGGTCTGTGGAGATGCACAGTCATGTGATGTGAAAATCTTACAGCCTCCTGCGTTCAATAAAACCAAAACAAAGGAATGCAAAGCGCTGATTTTAATTTCTCTGCATCTGATTCAGGTCCCGCTGTGAGGGATGAAAGTGACGATTGATTTCTGATTTGTGCTGTTTTGTTCACTGCTGTTTTCATTGACGGATGGTCTGCCAGCTTTTAAAGTTTTTTCTTTTTAATTTTGCGATTTTTCTCTGGTTAGGAATGTGGTGCTGTATTGTGGTCTGGGCTGCTCCACCCACGCAGGTGAAAACAGGGCCTACACGCCCTCCTTCATCCTGCTGTGTTTTCCTGTGTAATCCTTTCTGATACGCCTCCCTCTGGTTGTGTCATATTAGTACTTCACTTCTAATCATCATTATCTCATTGCACTGGTATGCAGGCCGTTATATTTGTAGATTATATGCAGTTGATTATGATGAGAAAATCTGTATTATGGCTACTGTATATTATTTAGTGATGACATTAGTGCACATTATTTAGGTCTGTTTGGAAAACAGAATCAGCTAAAGCCGTAAATCATTTGGCCTTTATATTCAAATCAGCTTCTTCAACAAAACAAGTTTTCCACCTAACATCATTAAAACAAGCAAACCTTACATAAGTGCGATTACACCATCCCCTGCTTGTGCTTTCTCAGCGTAGATAAACCAGCATCTTCAGGAAGGGGTTTAATATGTGCTCTTATTGCTGCCTGCCTGCCTTTAACATGAAACAGGACACTCTATGTGTGTGTGTGTGTGTGTGTGTGTGTGCTTGCCTGCAACTGTGTGCGTGTGTGCGCATGTATCTATGTGTACACGTGTTAATTTATTCTAGTAAGTTATTCACACAGTAATGGATTCAGTATAAATGTATGGTAATGCTTGGAACACCCCCCTGTGATGGTGGATAAGGACTGTGGGAGTATGTTGTTATGGTAATAAGCATGTTTCTGAATCATGGGACAGTAGTGGAGAATGCCTCGCTGAGATCTGTTCAGTTGGCTTGTGGACATTTCCACACCAGCGCGGGTAATCCTCTGTTTCCTCAGGGTCTGCGTTCAGCTGGGAACAGGACACTTTACGTGAGTGCGCAACTGTGTCAGAATCAACACAAACACACACAAACAGACACGAACAGACACAAACACACACAAACACACACAAACAGACACAAACAGACACAAACAGACATGAACAGACACAAACAGACACAAACAGACACAAACACACACAAACACACACAAACACACACAAACACACACAAACACACACAAACAGACACGAACAGACACAAACAGACACAAACACACACAAACAGACACAAACAGACACGAACAGACACAAACAGACACAAACAGACACAAACAGACACAAACACACACAAACACACACAAACAGACACAAACAGACACAAACACACACAAACACACACAAACACACACAAACACACACAAACAGACATGAACAGACACAAACAGACACAAACACACACAAACACACACAAACACACACAAACAGACACAAACAGACATGAACAGACACAAACAGACACAAACAGACACAAACACACACAAACAGACACAAACAGACACAAACACACACAAACAGACACAAACAGACACAAACACACACAAACACACACAAACAGACACAAACAGACACAAACAGACATGAACAGACACAAACAGACATGAACAGACACAAACAGACACGAACAGACATGAACAGACACAAACAGACACAAACAGACACAAACAGACACAAACAGACACAAACACACACAAACAGACACAAACAGACACAAACAGACATGAACAGACACAAACAGACACAAACATACATGAACAGACACAAACAGACACGAACAGACATGAACAGACACAAACAGACACAAACACACACAAACAAACACAAACAGACACAAACAGACACAAACACACACAAACAGACATGAACAGACACAAACAGACACAAACACACACAAACAGACATGAACAGACACAAACAGACACAAACACACACAAACAGACATGAACAGACATGAACAGACACAAACAGACACAAACAGACAAGCCAACAAGCAACCAAACCGGCGTACCGAAGGCCCACGGCCGTGTGCATCACGTGTATGTGAGAGAGAGGGAGAGATCAGAGTGAGAGAGAGGGAGAGATCAGAGTGAGAGAGGATTTAAACTGAGGGAGAGATCAGAGTGAGAGAGGATTTAAACTGAGGGAGAGATCAGAGTGAGAGAGGATTTAAACTGAGGGAGAGATCAGAGTGAGAGAGGATTTAAACTGAGGGAGAGATCAGAGTGAGAGAGGATTTAAACTGAGGGAGAGATCAGAGTGAGAGAGGATTTAAACTGAGGGAGAGATCAGAGTGAGAGAGGATTTAAACTGAGGGAGAGATCAGAGTGAGAGAGGATTTAAACTGAGGGAGAGATCAGAGTGAGAGAGGATTTAAACTGAGGGAGAGGAAGGCCGGTCAAGCTCCAGTGCTCCAATTGCAGTGATTCTTTCCACAGTGACCACAGATCACAGAAGAGCCACTACCCAAAGACCTGCTGGCGGGGTTTTCCCCAGGGGCCCGGCTCAAACACGGCAGGGTACCTGCCTCCCAGGTGATCACAGGTAGGCTGCGAATAAGCAAAGAAGGGACAGAGCACGTCTAAGAGCCCCTTTCATCTCCTTAACAATATCCTTACACACATAACACACTGCCTTCTGCCCAAATATCCACACACATAACACACTGCCTTCTGCCCAAATATCCACACACATAACACACTGCCTTCTGCCCAAATATCCACACACATAACACACTGCCTTCTGCCCAAATATCCACACACATAACACACTGCCATCTGCCCAAATATCCTTACACATAACACACTGCCTTCTGCGCCAAAGCTTACCTCAAACATAACGACACACCTCAGAACACCTTGGGGACAGAGAATCAAATGAAGTTTTTTTGCGAATGACATCACTTATTTCACGGCCATTTTAGAAAGCGCACAGCTGCTGTGTTCTGGTGATGGAGCTGTTTCTGATTCCACATCTCCCCTCTCTGCTAGTCCTTCAGACGACTGCTGCCTCACTGATCAGCTGCCAGAGAGCACTGCAAAAGCACACATTAAGTCTCTCATAAGCTGCAACAAAAGGGTGAATGCTATTGACTGGGGTGCTATGCAATAGTGGACCAGCTGACAGCATAAGGCTGGAGACTTCACCTCTCCTAAACTGATACAGTTCTGTGGCCGTTTGTCTTCTAGAAACACTGGGGGTATCACAAGAGCAGGCTAGATATGGCACTAGATACAGTCCAGCTTTCAGGTAAACTAAGCAGTAGGTACACTTTAGTGACGGGAGAAGGTGAGCTTCGCTGGACTGAATTGAGCAGCAGCATTTGGAATATGAAAAGCAAAGAAAGTAAACGCCTTCAGCTTCCTTTTCAGATAATGTGAAGCATAGAGGAGAGACAGAGAGGGACATATGGGGGTGAGAGAATGAAACAGCTAGCCTGATAAATGAATAGTGCTAAAGGGGGTTACAGTGCTAACTCAGGATTACAGTGCTAACTTGGGGTGACAATGCCAACTCGTGGTGACAATGCTATCTTGGGGTGACAGTGCTAACTTGGGGTGACTGAGCTAACTTTCGGTGACAATGCTAACGCGGGGTGACAGTGCTAACTCAGGTTGACCATGCTAATTTGGGGTGACTGTGCTAATTCGGGGTGACCGTGCTAACTCTGGGAGACACTGTTGTTAACGTGTTCTCACAAAGACGAAGGCACTCCCCTTCTCTGCGGGCTCGTCTCTGGAGGGCGGGAACAGCCGGCGCAGGAATTCATTTTAGGGGCTTTTGCTTTTTTTTTCTCACCGACAAAAAGCAATTACAACCCTGCACCGGTGGGTTGGGAGCCCGCCAGACACCTCTCTCACCAGAGAGGACGGGAGAGGAATGAAGAAAGAGGGAGAGAGGACAGGAGAGAAAGGAGAGGACCCCTGGTAACAGAGAGAGGACAAAGCGAACAGACAGAGAGGAAGGTAAGGGGGGAGCTGGGGAGGGGGAGAGAGGCATGTAGAAGTCCCCAAATCATTAAACATGACGGTGCCCCACTTTGTTCAGGAGAGAGATGGGGCTATAATCTCAGTATGTTAAATCATGGCCCAGCCTGCGGGGAGCACAGGGTTATTGCTCTCCAACAGATGTTGGCTCCCTGCTGCTCACGCGGTTGTACAGCGGAAATTAAGCTCACATAACGCTGTCATTGATACCGGTGTGATTTATACCACTGTGTGTAAACACATTCCGATCACTCCTCTAATAAAACTACAGCACTCAGTCTTTTATTTGTGGTGAAGAAATTAGATTTGTTTCAAATACGTTGAGAAATGGTTCCTTATGTCACTTTTCAAATCTTTTACAATTCAAAATGTTCCTAATTCAGAACATGGTTTTAAGTTCATGGTGAAATAATAAAACAAAGCATTTGACAGTGAAGCATGATGAAAAGGTCTGGCTGGACGTGTTCATGAACCCAGTTTGATCCCAAAAAAGTTCCCTGAATTTGAGCTAATAAACTATTGTTTCATTTGTGGTATTGTTGGTTGGCTTGTGTATGGAAATATCATGAGTTTGCAGAAATGCACAAAGGCATGCTCAATGACAATTGTTATCCACCTGAGTCATCCGCACTAACACCAGCTCACGGGGCTGAGCTGGGTTAAACACAGGCCCACAAAACAAATGCACATAAACCCATTCAGGGACAAACAAGCATGAGAGAGGGAGAGAGAGAGAGAGAGAGAGAGAGAGAAAGAGAGAGATGGGAGGAGAGAAAGAGGGAAATGTCAGAGAGAGATAATACACAGTGTATAGAAGCTCATTTAAAAATAGCTTTCATTTAAAAGGTGCAGATAGTTGATAAAAGTTCCTTTCACGCTGTACTAATGAGCGTTGGCCACTTGCTTTCTGACTGCAGACAGAGATTTGTGCTGGGTGCAGTAATGAGTCGCTGCAGAGGTTCTGTGTGCAGCAGAGGTTCTGTGTGCTGCAGAGGTTCTGTGTGCAGCAGAGGTTCTGTGTGCTGCAGAGGTTCTGTGTGCTGCAGAGGTTCTGTGTGCAGCAGAGGTTCTGTGTGCAGCAGAGGTTCTGTGTGCTGCAGAGGTTCTGTGTGCAGCAGAGGTTCTGTGTGCAGCAGAGGTTCTGTGTGCTGCAGAGGTTCTGTGTGCAGCAGAGGTTCTGTGTACAGCAGAGGTTCTGTGTGCACTCTGAGGAGCTTTTACTACATATTTATGTACAGGCTGTATGCAGCATGAGGACTGAGTTCTTCCCAGTTTGGTCTCCAGAAGGACACTGACGTGAATGGCAGGGTGTTTCCTCAGGTGCCCCCTGTAGATACCCAAGGCCCCCATGAGCAATACACATTCTTCATTTCACAGGGAATATGACTCATCCAGCTGATGCTTCATATTAGATCATAAGCAACTAACATTAGCCATGTGACAATGACCATGGCCCTTTTAGATGTGCGCTGTATTTCTTCAGTAATCTCTTGGGCCTGTTCTGCTTCTGAAAGGAACTCGCAGTCTTGCTTAATTGCAGAAGCAGTGCCTTTTTACGACCACATAGGTCCCCGGAAAAACGATTCTCCATTTTAAGAGCTTACCGTTGTTTATCCAGAGATCATGGCTCACTGAACCGGCCTTCTCTGCCCAAACACGCCGTGCGTGAGGATCTCCCAGAATGCTTCTTTCTCACACAAAGACCAGCCCGCTCCTCCTCTCATCTCTCCCGGCCGTATCCGTTCTGCAGTTCACATTTACAACAGAGTGGCCGGCTTCTTTTATGCGTCAGGGTTATGTCAACATCTCGCTGGATTAGACCAGCTTTAAAGACGCGCATGCAGAAGAATCTGAACACGCAATGAGCCTGGTTTTCCCTACAGAGGACCCTCAACAGGTGTGTCATTCTACTGGAAAACACACCCACAGGGACAAACACACCCACAGGTAGTGGTGGCTAAGGGCAGGAGGGTATCTGGCAGCCAGGTGAGGTCTGGATTCTGGGGAGAAGGTGAGCAGCAGTGGAAAGGTACAGGAGATTAGTCTAATTAAGCGCACCTTCATTAAGAGCCTGTTACAGGGAGGCTGGTAATAGGTGTGAAGGGGCTCTTCTATTGAACCACAGGGTTTATTTTGGAGTGTACTTACCCCAGAGTTACCCCAGCTGCCCCCTGGCTTCACTGAGCTTAATCCTGCCCCCTCAGAGAGGGGTGACCCCCTTCAACACCCCACCTGTCACCTGTCCCCATACCTCAGCCACGCCCTTTAACCTGTGGCACATGCACACCTGCGCTAACCTGTGCAGGGCTAAACACAGGCTCTCACCAGACTGGGCTTTAGAGCAGGGGGCAGGCCTAACCCCACAGGCTCCCAGCGGTGTCTCAAACAGAGATGAGGGAGATGGAGAGGGGGCAGCTATGGAAAGTGATGCTAGAGCTCCCCCTATAGACCAGAGGGAGAGCACTGAGAGAGAGAGAGAGAGAGAGAGAGAGCGAGAGAGAATGTGACAGAGTGAGATAGAGAGAGAGAGAGAGAATGTGACAGAGTGAGATAGAGAGAGAGAGAGATATGCAGAGAGAGAGAGAGAGAATGTGACATAGTGAGATAGAGAGACAGGGAGAGAGATTCCCCTGTGAACAGCATGATGGATTCTCA
>NW_026890197.1:0-3000 GCF_963514075.1 Conger conger | reverse complement strand
GATTCTTGGTAGCCTCTCTGACCAGACTTCTTTTGCGAGATCTTTGGAGCCCATGCTTCTGCCTTTCAGTGAGACTGCTCTTGCATACTAAGGGACCATGGTAAACAGCTGTTTTTATTCATGTCATCAAGTTAATTGCTGTGATTTCACACAGGTGTGGGGCAATTAGCTATTGTTTAGTCTTGACGGCAATTTGCCATTTCCTGAGATAGTTTAGTTATGGGATGATTCAGTAAAGGGGGTGGATACTTATCAAACCAATTTATTGAAATTGTTCATTTTTAATTAATGTTAAAACAATTTTTTAATTGGTTTATCACTTTGAAAAGGTTAAATACTGTATGTAGATTTGTAGAAAAAACACATAGATTAATTGCACTTTAATTACAGGCTATATGTCAAATAAATCTGAAAAAATGTTCTGGGGGTGTATTCATTTTCTATCCACTGTAAATGCCAGCCATAACACCTACACCATCATATACTGTACGCACATAACATAATCTCTCTCTTCCTCTCAGGACCTGCAGGACCAGGTGTCCCAGCATGCCGAGCGGTACAGTGACGTACTGGCACGGGGGCAGGCCATGCTGATGTCCCTGCTTGAGGGTGAGGAGGGGGGTTTTGGGGCGACCCAAACTCAGGAGCACCTTCTGCTCCTCCAGACCAGCTGGGCCAGCCTCAACAGCAAGATGGACACCAGGAGGGTGGGGCAACTAATCCCTCTCAGTTTACCTCACTCTCTCTTCACCGCCTTCTGTCTCCTTCCCTTTCTCTCTCATTTTCTATCTGTTCCTCTATGTTTCTCTCTCTCACATTCTATCGTTCCTTTTCTCTACGTACCTGTCTCTCTCTCCTCTAACTGTCTCTCTCTGGGGGTTAATCTCTCATTCCTGTTTATCCACCCATTTTTCTCCTTCCTTTTATCTTTCTCTCTCCTCCTGGCTCCCTCTCTCTCCAGGTGAAGCTGGAAGAGGCGGTTTCCCTGGCGACGGGGTTTCAGAGTTCTCTGCAGGTGTGTGTGAACTGGCTGATCCAGTCAGAACAGGCCCTGAACATGGCCCTGCCCCCCAGCCTCATCCTGGACACCCTGCTGCTCCAAATTGAAGAGCACAAGGTAGAAACAACAGTGTGTGTGAGTGTGAGTGTGTGTGTGAGAGTGTGTGAGTGAGTGAGTGTGTGTGAATGTGTGTGTGTGAGTGTGAGTGCGAGTGTGTGTGTGTGTGTGAGAGAGTGTGTGAGTGAATGAGTGAGTGTGAGTGTGTGTGAGTGAGTGAATGAGTGAGTGTGAATGAGTGAGTGAGTGTGTGTGTGTGTGTGTGAGTGTGTGTGTGAGTGTGAGTGTGAGTGTGTAAGTGTGAGTGTGTGAGTGAGTGTGTGTGAGTGTGAGTGTGTGTGAGAGAGTGTGAGTGTGTGAGTGTGTGAGTGTGTGAATGTGTGAGTGTGAGTTAGTGTGTGTGAGTGTGTGAGTGTGTGAGTGTGTGAGTGCTGTGAGAGAGTGTGAGAGTGTGAGTGTGTGAGTGTGTGAGTGTGAGTGAGTGTGAGTTTGTGTGTGTGTGTGTGAGTGTGTGAGTGTGTGTGTGTGTGTGTGAGAGTGTGTGTGTGTGAGTGTGTGAGTGTCTGTGAGAGTGTGTGTGAGAGTGTGTGAGTGAGTGTGTGTGTGAGTGTGTGTGAGTGAGTGAGTGAGTGAGTGTGAGTGTGAGTGTGAGTGTGAGTGTGAGTGAGTGTGAGTGTGAGTGTGTGAGTGTGTGAGTGTGTGAGTGTGTGAGTGTGAGTGTGTGAGTGTGTGAGTCTGTGTGAGTGTGAGTGTGAGAGTGTGAGAGTGTGTGAGTGTGTGAGTGTGTGAGTGTATGAGTGTGTGATTGTGAGTGTGAGTGTGTGTGTGTGTGTGTGAGTGAGTGTGTGTGAGTGTGTGAGTTTGTGAGTGTGTGTGAGAGTGTGTGTGTGTGTGAGTGAGTGTGAGTGTGAGTGTGAGTGTGTGTGTGAGTGTGAGTGTGTGTGTGTGTGAGTGAGTGTGTGTGTGTGTGTGTGTGAGTGTGAGTGTGAGTGTGTGTGTGTACAGGTGTTTATGAGTGTGGTGAGCTCACACAGGTGTGTGTGTGTGTGTGCGTATGTACAGGTGTTTATGAGTGTGGTGAGCTCACACAGGTGTGTGTGTGTGTGTGTGCGTGTACAGGTGTTTATGAGCGAGGTCAGCTCACACAGGTGTGTGTGTGTACAGGTGTTTATGAGCGAGGTCAGCTCACACAGGTGTGTGTGTGTACAGGTGTTTATGAGCGAGGTCAGCTCACACAGGTGTGTGTGTGTGTGTGTGCGTGTACAGGTGTTTATGAGCGAGGTCAGCTCACACAGGTGTGTGTGTGTACAGGTGTTTATGAGCGAGGTCAGCTCACACAGGTGTGTGTGTGTACAGGTGTTTATGAGCGAGGTCAGCTCACACAGGCAGCAGGTTCTGGTTCTGGAGAAGGTGGGGTCGGAGCTGCGCTCGGCCAGTCTGGAGCAGGACGAGGTTCTGATCGGGAATCTGCTGCTGCGAGTCCACTCCCGCTGGCACCAGCTGGCCAAGAGCTCCCGCGAGCGCGAACAGAGTCTGGAGGAGGCCCACAAGACCGCCACCAAGGTACTGACCCACAGACGTACTGACCCACAGAGGTACTGACCCCAGACGTACTGACCCACAGAGGCACTGACCCACAGACGTACTGACCCACAGAGGCACTGACCCACAGACGTACTGACCCACAGAGGTACTGACCCACAGACGTACTGACCCACAGAGTTACTGACCCACAGACGTACTGACCCACAGAGGCACTGACCCACAGAGGTACTGACCCACAGAGGTACTGACCCACAGAGGCACTGACCCACAGACGTACTGACCCACAGAGGTACTTCTAAGGAAGTCATACTCAACTCATACAACTCTTGTTAGACCACACTTTGAGTACTGTGGGCAGTTCTGGGGTCCGCACTACTATGGAATGGCTGAATCTGGTT
>NW_026890196.1:12500-14000 GCF_963514075.1 Conger conger | reverse complement strand
AGTGATGGTGTTGATCTCATTGTGGGTGGAGAGAGTGATGGTGTTGAGTCTCATTGTGGGTGGAGAGAGTGATGGTGTTGATCTCATTGTGGGTGGAGAGAGTGATGGTGTTGATCTCATTGTGGGTGGAGAGAGTGATGGTGTTGAGTCTCATTGTGGGTGGAGAGAGTGATGGTGTTGAGTCTCATTGTGGGTGGAGAGAGTGATGGTGTTGATCTCATTGTGGGTGGAGAGAGTGATGGTGTTGATCTCATTGTGGGTGGAGAGAGTGATGGTGTTGATCTCATTGTGGGTGGAGAGAGTGATGGTGTTGATCTCATTGTGGGGGGAGAGAGTGATGGTGTTGATCTCATTGTGGGTGGAGAGAGTGATGGTGTTGAGTCTCATTGTGGGTGGAGAGAGTGATGGTGTTGATCTCATTGTGGGTGGAGAGAGTGATGGTGTTGATCTCATTGTGGGTGGAGAGAGTGATGGTGTTGATCTCATTGTGGGTGGAGAGAGTGATGGTGTTGAGTCTCATTGTGGGTGGAGAGAGTGATGGTGTTGAGTGTTGAGAGAGTGAAGGGTTGTGAGATCCTAGCAGCAGGGCTGGGAGATCTGACCTGTTGCTCACACGTCTCTCATTCATTCAATTCAATTCAATTCAATGGTGCTTTATTGGCATGAATAGGTATTTGTATTGCCAAAGCATATTCAATAATAAAATTAAACAATAATATATACATATTAACATAAGTCATGAACCATATATATATACATATATATATATATATATATATATACAGACTCTCTTTCTCTCCCTCTCAAGATTCAAATCTGCTTTCATTTGCATGACAAGTAAACTTCTGTTGTAAAAGCATTGAGATACAATAACAATCACAACTCTTCCCCGTATGTGTATGCAAAAATACATACAAATGTATATGCACACACACAAACATACATACACACAAACCCAAAAGACATGTAGTTTACATTGTACTGTAACAATACAAGAAACTACGTTCAACATCAACAATGAAATGGGTTTTTTTTTTTTTTCTCTCTCTCAGCACAATGGCTCATCGCTGTGCCAACTGCACTCAGCTAATACTCTAGTTTCCATGACAACTCCGGTCACGGAGCTCCGTTTTCCATGGCAACGCTGGGCCCCATCCAGCCCCATCCAGAGCACGCCAGGAAAGTGTCTCAAAGACGCACTTCAACAAGAGAGCCGCAAGTCTCTCCACAAGGCCGTCTGTTCCACCCTGAAGGGTCTGTGAATCACAGCGTTTTGTAATGTCTCCATTCCGATAAATTTCAATTCAATGGGATTTTTATTCCAGCCAAAACTGAAACCCCTGAATTTGAACAGGTTGTAATTGTTCTTAATGAAACACTTTTACAGTGTATAATTATGTAATATTAATCTTGGAGACACTAATAGAGCAGCTCACAGTGGAAAAGACCCTGATTAATATGAGCACAGCGAACAACCCTGCAGGAGCACTTATGCAAAGT
>NW_026890196.1:0-2500 GCF_963514075.1 Conger conger | reverse complement strand
CATGTGTATTTTACTAGTTATGGATGTGATGCTTTAACTTGTGAAAGAACCTATGCACTTGTAAATCGCCTTTGGATTAAAAGCGTCTGCCAAATGACTAAAATGTAAATGTCAATCACACTTTAATATGCTCAACCAAAAAAACACTCAACCCACATCAGTACACTCAACCCAGATCAATACACTCAACAAGTTCTTGATAGCCAGAAAATGAACATTCAAACCCCGATGTACTTAAACCGTTGTAGCAGAAGAGTATTGAGTTGCAGTATATGTGTAGTGAGTGTGTGTTGTGGTGTGTGTCGCGTGTGTAGTGTGGTGTGTGTGTGTGTGTGTGTGTGTGGTGTGTGCGCACGTGTAGTGTGGATGTAAGTGTAGTGTGTGTGCGTCTGGAGTGTGTAGTGTGTGTGTGTGTGTGTGTGTGTGTATGTGTGTGTGTGTGTGCGCATGTGTATGTGTAATGTGTGTGTGTGTAGTGCGTGTGTGTGTGTATGTGTGTATGTGTGTGTGTGTGTGTGTGTGTGCAGTGTGTGTATGTGTGTGTGTGTAGTGTGTGTGTGTGTGTGTGTGTGTATGTGTGTGTGTGTGTATGTGTGTGCAGTGTGTGTATGTGTGTGTGTGTGTGTGTGTGTAGTGTGTGTATGTGGGTGTGTGTGTGTGTGTGTGTGTGTGTGTGTGTATGTATGTGTGTGTGTGTATGTGTGTGTGTATGTGTGTGTGTGTGTAGTGTGTGTGTGTGTAGTATGTGTATGTGTGTGTGTGTGTAGTATGTGTGTGTGTGTATGTGTGTGTGTGTGTGTGTAGTATGTGTAGTGTGTGTGTGTGTAGTATGTGTAGTGTGTGTGTGTGTGTGTATGTGTGTGTGTGTGTGTGTGTAGTATGTGTAGTGTGTGTGTGTGTAGTGTGTGTGTGTGTGTGTGTGTAGTATGTGTAGTGTGTGTGTGTGTGTGTATGTGTGTGTGTGTGTGTGTGTGTAGTATGTGTAGTGTGTGTGTGTGTGTGTGTGTGTGTGTGTAGTATGTGTAGTGTGTGTGTGTGTAGTGTGTGTGTGTGTAGTATGTGTAGTGTGTGTGTGTGTGTGTGTAGTATGTGTAGTGTGTGTGTGTGTGTGTGTGTGTGTGTGTGTAGTATGTGTAGTGTGTGTGTGTGTATGTATGTGTGTGTGTGTAGTGTGTGTGTGTGTGTGTGTGTGTGTAGTATGTGTAGTGTGTGTGTGTGTGTGTGTGTAGTATGTGTAGTGTGTGTGTGTGTGTGTGTGTGTGTAGTATGTGTAGTGTGTGTGTGTGTATGTATGTGTGTGTGTGTAGTGTGTGTGTGTGTGTGTGTGTGTAGTATGTGTAGTGTGTGTGTGTGTGTGTGTGTGTGTGTGTGTGTGTAGTGTGTGTGTGTGTGTGTGTGTGTGTGTGTGTGTGTGTGTGTGTGTGTGTGTGTGTGTGTAGTGTGTGTGTGTGTAGTATGTGTAGTGTGTGTGTGTGTGTGTGTGTGTGTGTGTGTGTGTGTGTAGTATGTGTAGTGTGAGTGTGTGTGTGTGTGTGTGTGTGTGTGTGTGTGTGTGTGTGTGTGTGTGTGTGTGTGTGTGTGTAGTATGTGTAGTGTGTGTGTGTGTGTAGTATGTGTAGTGTGTGTGTGTGTGTAGTATGTGTGTGTGTATAGGGCTCGCACCCAGGGCCACGATGACCTCAGTGAACTGTTGCCGGGTGACGCGGCCGTCCTGCTCCGTGTCCATGCGCTGGAACATGTCCATCAGACCACACTTCCTGCGGCTCGTCCACTGCATGCACTTCCTGCGCCAGCCATCAAAGTCAAACTCCACCCCTTCCTCCAGCTGCCCCGGCAGAGAGGGAACGAGAGAGGAGAGGAGAGAGGAGAGAGGAGAGGGGGAACGAGAGAAGAGAGGAAAGAGGAGAGAGGAGAGAGGAGAGAGGGAACGAGAGAGGAGGGAGAGAGGAGAGAGGAGAGTAGATAGGTAGATGCATACATTATATTCCAGTTATTTAGCTGATGCTTTTATTCAAAATGACTTACAGTTGATTAGATCAAGAGCCCAACCGCAGATAAGAGCATCTGCAGAGTGCTTGACTACAGAGCAACAGAGTTTACTTCCTGTTCTGAGGCTGCTAGGAAATAAGAATGATGTTCCTGCTGCGTGCAGTACCTCCTCCAGCCTCTTGAGGGCGATGCTGAGCTTGTTCTGGTGGTTGAGACAGAGCTGCCACACCTGCTGGCACAGTGAGCGCAGCTGGGACAGGCGAGGGTTGCCCCCGGTAACCACACCTCCGTGTTTATCTGTCTGGCTCTCAGGGCTGTCTCTGCTTTGACAAGATGTGGTCAGTCTCTCTATATCCATCTGCTTCTGCCCCATCTCCTCCATAAACACCTGAGAGAGAGAGAGAGAGAGAGAGTCAGTCTCTCTATATCCATCTGCTTCTGCCCCATCTCCTCCATAAACACCTGAGAGAGAGAGAGAGAGAGAGAGTCAGTCTCTCTATATCCATCTGCT
>NW_026890195.1:0-2000 GCF_963514075.1 Conger conger | reverse complement strand
TGATGTGGGCTGAGCTCAATCCTTCACTCATGAACATAAAAGGCATTGTTCTAATGTTTCGAAATCATTCTAACCTCACATTTCTTTCCTTTGGTAGTTTGACCTGTTCAACAAGGACACAACAATATCAGAACACATGACAACAAGCAGGCCATTCGCCTTTCAACTAGTCCTAGAGAGTGGAACGCAAGGATCATCAAATCCAGCCCTGGAATCCAAATCCAGCCCTGATTTTCTTTTCTCCCGGGTAATTACTCCTGCTGATTGGCCAGACTGACTCTTCACACCTGACGTGCAGGTAAAGGGAGGGTGGAAAACCAGCAGGACTGTGATTTGATTATCCCTGTTTTAACGCTTTCCATTTACCTACAAATCAGATTAGAAGTCCAGCACTGCATTGAACCTGGACTTCAAATCCTCAAAGAGTCTCCTACGCACTCACTCACACTCTCACACTCTCACACTCTCACACTCTCACACACACACACACACACACACACACACACACACACACACACACACAGTCTCCTACGTCTACCACATGACCTGGCAGACTGGAGGGGGGGGTTTGCCAGGTCAGGAGATGAGATGTTGTCTGAAGGCCAGTGACAGAAACAGAGAAGAACAATCACAGCCACCGCTCAGGGCGAGAACGCAGTCGAGCTTCCTGATTGGTTGTGTAGGGAGGGCAGAGTCAGCCGAGCTTGCTGATTGGTTGTGTAGGGAGGGCAGAGTCAGCCGAGCTTCCTGATTGGTTGTGTAGGGAGGGCAGAGTCAGCCGAGCTTTCCGATTGGTTGTGTAGGGAGGGCAGAGTCAGCCGAGCTTCCCGATTGGTTGTGTAGGGAGGGCAGAGTCAGCCGAGCTTCCCGATTGGTTGTGTAGGGAGGGAAGAGTCAGCCGAGCTTCCCGATTGGTTGTGTAGGGAGGGCAGAGTCAGCCGAGCTTCCTAATTGGTTATGTAGGGAGGAAGGGGAGGGGCCTCACCATGTATGGGCAGACCTGGGACCCGGGGCCGAACATGAGCTCACACTGCCGGTTGACGGAGTACAGCTGCCGGGCAGCTGGGTGGGCAGGTCGTAGGTCCTGGCGGTGGGCTCGTCCAATAGGCACTCTCCGTATCCAGTGCTGAAATCAGACAGCCATGGTCACTGCCTTATTTATCAACTTAATGCTTCAGGAAAAAACTGAAAACATAAAAACTGAAAGTCTGCATTCATCACCGCCCACTGCCTCCCACTCCCGCTGTGCATGCCACGCTCACCCTGCCCACTAGGGGGAGCCCAGCTGAATTTGCCAACAATAAATAATGACAGATTATTTTTTTCTTCTTTTTAATGCTCGACAGTTTGACCTGACAGTAGCTTCAGCTAAAAAAAACAAACCAGGTTTAGTCGACTGGCACGAAGTTTATTTATCTAATTTTCCTCCTGTTTTGACAAGTCTGACTTAAAATCCCCTCTGAAGCAGCGCTTTAGTATCTTGATTCCGCTGCTGATCCCGGCTCTCCGCTCCTGCCCGACCCAAACGAGCACAAAGCGGGTCGCCGGTTCTGATCGCCGGACGTTTCTCACTCTGCTTTTCACGGCCCACCTTCCTTCCTCCCATTTCCTCCCGCTAAGCTCCAGCGGCAGGGGTTTTATTTCCAAACCGAACAAAAACCCCCCAGACAAACAGCACTCATTGTGCCACTGTGGGTGGTCTGCATTATGATCGCATAACGAGTCTGAAAGATCAGAATTAGCAAGCGCCTCTGCTACTGCCACACCAGAACTCAACGGCCAGAGAAAAACAACGACAGCCTCCACTCTCCACTGAGAGAGAGAGAGAGAGAGAGGGAGAGAGAGAGAGAGAGAGAGAGAGGGAGAGAGAGAGAGAGAGGGAGAGAGAGAGAGAGAGAGAGAGAGAGAGAGAGAGAGAGAGAGAGAGAGAGAGGGAGAGAGAGAGAGAGAGAGGGAGAGAGAGAGAGAGAGAGAGAGGGAGAGAGAGAGTGAGAGAGGGA